>NC_086447.1:573894602-574194602 GCF_028390025.1 Pseudophryne corroboree | reverse complement strand
ACTCCCGTGAATGCTCACAGCATCTATTCACCGCTGTGACTGACAGGAGCCTCCCAACTGCCCACCCCCCAACCGCTACACACACACACACACTGCGGGACACTGAGGCCACAGGTGGGACAGCGAGACAGTCCCAAAAAAAGGGACTGTTCCGCGAAAAACGGGACAGTTGGGAGGTATGATTTAGCTATAACTTTTTTAATAGCTCCTCCCCCAGACCCCTAGTTCCTGAACCTATTTTTCTAGAAAAATAGTACTTATATAACAATAGTGGTATCCAAATGTTCTTTGTTTACATTTTTCTTTTTTTGTTTAAGCACATTGTTCTCATTCTCTGTTATGTCATATCTCTGTACAGTGGATATGTACATGGGATCCGGTCTGAAGATCAACAGTGTCTAGGTCGACAATGTTTAGGTCGACCACTATAGGTCCACAGTCACTAGGTCGACAGGGTTTGAAGGTCGACAGGGTTTTAGGGTCGACATGATCAAATGATCCACACCCTAGCACATACAGCATAGTGGCAGTATCCATCTTGTGGGCTAAATCTGGATGTTATGAATCGCTAACATCAATGAATCACTACCTGACATTCTCAGCATGCTACAGCGATGCACCCTGTCCCAATTCCACATTCCCAAATGTTAGGTAGTATGTAACAGTAATGATGAGCCTACAAAGATTATAAGATGCAGGAAAACACCAACATTACTAAATGAAGTATTTTTTTCCCGTTAAGCTCTTCCTTATGCATCTTCATGAAAAGACCACTTGAGAAGCATCAATGAAACGCACATGGTCTGTGCTTAAGTGCATTCAATAAGGCATGTACCTTGTTGTGTAAAATGGAAATATAAATAGGAATCATTAGGGGCTAATGTGTACTTGGATACATTTTTGCATTAAAAAAACAGGCGTAAAATGCACCCATAAAAAAGATTCATTTTGGATAGGATGCTAATGCGTCCAGCTGTGCAAGGATAGCCTATATGCCAGGTTTCAGCACGCAAAAACAGTAGCACTGTATATGTGCAAGGATAACACAGTAGTAAATTCTCTGGTTTATGATAAAGTCACATTACTCAGTATGTACTCAGTATAGTACTTTAATGAAGTATCTTATACATAAGAGAGGTCTGCATCTGAATATTGTCATTAATAAATTATACAGTCAATTTAACATGTCAAATACAAATAAATGCAGGCACAAATACAAAATGAAAATATTAAGCTCAATTAAAAACAAATATCCTTTGTCTTTTAGTTTCAAAATCAAATGAAAATCTTTCCTGCCACATACTAAATGCAAATATCAGTTAAATAATGTGAATAGACGATTATTATTATTATTATTATTATTATTACATTTTATTTATAAGGCGCCACAAGTGGTTCATAGCGCCGTACATTGGAGGCCCCCAGCAAACTCACATGGTGGGCTTCCTATTTGGTTTCTATAAGCCCTTAGGTCTACATATATCATCATATCTGAATAATGTCTACATCATGTATATTAGAAATTTGTGAGGTTACAAACAGAAGCATGGGGGGGGGGGGCAGTTAAAAAATATAAACATACCTGTATTGTTACATGTATTATGTGTGACGGCTGCCTGACCCCTGTGATCGGCAGGCCTGTGAACCTAGACCCGTTTTTTCTGACACAGAAAACAGCAGGTTTCTGCCCTGAAACGCCAGCTTCCTGTCAGTCAAACAGCGGCTACATTGCGGGTATGATCGGTATGCAATTTCTGTCACTGTTACCCAGAACCGTAACTAGACTTTTTGTTGCCCTGTGCCAGAAAGAGAATTGGCGCACCCCCCCTCATTTTTCCAATAGGGACACAAGGCGCATGCCTCACGGGGAAGGGGCATGATAAAATTGATCCCAGAGAAAGCCCATGTATGATGCACCTTCCCATATTTTAAACACACATTTATAGAACACTGGCCCTCATTCCGAGTTGATCGCTAGCTGCTTTCATTCGCAGCGCGGCAATTAGGTGAAAAAGCGGCATTACTGCGCCTGCGTACGGGCTGCAGTACGCATGCGTGAAGTACTTTCATACAAAACTATGCAGTTTTACACAAGGGCGAGCGACGCTTTTCAGTCGCTGTGTTGATCGGTGAGTGATTGACAGGAAAGGGGTGTTTCTGGGTGGTAACTTGCCGTTTTCCGGGAGTGTGCTAAAAAACGCAGGCGTGTCAGGTAAAAACGCAGGCGTGCCTGGGGAAACAGGGGAGTGGCTGGCCGAACGCAGGGCGTGTTTGTGACATCAAAGCAGGAACTAAACTGAGGTGATCGCAAGGTAGGAGTAGGTCTGGAGCTGCTCAGAAACTGCATGAAAATTTTTACGCGCACTTCTGCTAACCTTTCGTTCGCACTTCTGCTAAGCTAAGATACACTCCCAGAGGGCGGCGGCCTAGCGTGTGCACTGATGCTAAAAGCAGCTAGCGAGCGATCAACTCGGAATGAGGGCCACTGCAAGAAAATGGATTTGGACACAAATCCTTTTTAAACCATATTCATTCACTCAACCCGAGAGCTCACCACCATTCAGCCACAATACCCCTCATTAAATAACACATTTCAACATACTGCCACACCCAGGACTCAAACTCACAACCTGCTGTATCCCAGCCGAACACTCCACCCACTGAACCATTTGATCCTGCTAGTTTTCTAACTATATGAAGCTACCTGTACCCCGTAAAAAAAATAACCAGCACCATAATCGAGCAGATCCATGCAGTGTGCAGCCACACATTCAATCCCTTGCAGCCACATGCTACATAGATCTACCCAGCCGTAACGCTGATCACCCCTTCACAAAGTACAAGGTAAGCTTTAAATAGTTAAAACTCTCTAACTTGGAATTCTCTAGCTTTCTATGCAAGGGCAGATAGCTCAATGAATAGAGTGTCCGACTGCAATGTCATAGTCAACGGGTTTAAATCCTGTTCACATAAGCATCCCGAAATGTAATAAAGGACAGTGCGACTGAACAACAAAGAGCTCTCAAGTCAAGTCCATGAATGCTGTATAGGTAGTAGAGACAAAAGGGGTGGGGGTAGGAGACAGGGCCGGTCAGGAGATGCTGGGCTTCTAAAAGGGGGATTCTGCAAGTGAAAGTAATTAGATAATTCATAACTGACAAGTGCTGCCAACAGCGCCCTCTTTAATTTGCAATTTCTCAGATTAGCGATCCATGCTGAATTAGGCCCATTGGACGGAACTACGCTGTAAAAAAACTCATGGTAAGAACACAATTTTACGTAACCAACGGATGGAGGGAAAGCATATTATTTTGAAACATTTTTGTTTTTAATGTCCTGCCCTTATGGAAGCAGTACAGGTTGGTGTGAGATTGCGTGGAGCACACTAATGTCCAATGAAAATATCCCTGCTGAGCCTTGTCCTGGTGCCCTGTCCCCTCAGCTCCCGAAGAGATTGCAAACATTTCTGATTAAAGGTTAGGAATGGCCTACACTTGTGGCAGAAATACAGCTATTGCAGGAGGTGCGGTGGATACAGGGTCCAGAGATGAGGGGAGGTCATGGAGATGTGTGGCCCATGGTGGAATGATTATGAGGTGTGTCCAGTTCAAGAGAGCCATACGCACCCGTTACTGTTCTGAGAAGAGGTGGCTATGGGGAAAGCAGTTACGTGGCCGGCGCACAGGATCCCGGCGGTGGGGCAGCCTGGCCGTTTACTACTTCTAGATTGTAAAAATGTATAACGCATACAAAAAAGAGCATACAGTCATACATACCAAAATTAAGGGATAAACATTGTCTATGCCCAAATCCTTCTAAACCTCCAGATTGACAGTTACCACACCCACAAATAGCATGACAGGGAAATCATGTTACAGACTGGACTGTTGGGAATCTTGTAACGGGAATTTCTTTAGCATCCAGCCCTGGTTCTGTGCAGCTGTTTATGCATGCATAATAAGAACTGCATTATTGATGCTCCTTTTTCAATATAAGAAACAAAGAGATGGGCACAATAGGGTCGGTAAACTGTATCATTGAGTTACCTGGTTTCTGAAATTCTTGTTATGCAGGTTTTTGGAGACTGGGAATATGTGCATTTATGTCCAAGTCAGTCCAGATTTACCACTGATACCACTGAAGATAAATGACCTCACATACGTAGAAAAACTTTCTTAAAATTCCTTTCAGGATAATAAAGAATTATGTCTACTGTTGTTATAGAGGCTCAATTATGTGCAGATTCCAGTTTTCCAGCAAACATGGCAATTTTGTTGACATTTCCATGAGAATCCCTATACAGAAAAATGTGCTACTCCAAGAATAACCATTAGAGGGCGGTGTTTGTACATCTGTCAATCTGTCCTTTACAAGCCTGCAAAAGAAAATACAGCAATGTAGTATAATGTATGCAAGATCTTTTTTATGGCTGTATGAACTGTATATGTATAGCTTTTACATACAGTATGCCACAATACAACACACACTATATACATTTTTACTGTACCTTTCTGCCATAGCATTAATGATATGCTACAATTGGTTTATTGTTTTGCACTAGAAATATATTTTTGCAATTAATATAGCATGTTCATTTAAACTTTCTGCAATGTGCATATTTACTGTATGGAAGGGTGCAGATGGTGTTGAAAACTAACTTGAGCTTAATTAATTATTACATTACGTACTTAATATTAATTTGAAATATTTAGCATATCATGGAGACATGGGCCCTCATTCCGAGTTGATCGCTCGCAAGGCGAATGTAGCAGAGTTACACACGCTAAGCCGCCGCCTACTGGGAGTGAATCTTAGCTTCTTAAATGTGCGACCGATGTATGCGCAATATTGCGATTACAAACGAGTTAGCAGTTTTTGAGTAGCTTCAGACTTACTCTGCCTGTGCGATCAGTTCAGTGCTTTTCGGTCCTGGCTGACGTCATAAACACACCCAGCGTTCGCCCAGGCACACCCACCGTTTCCCCGGCCACTCCTGCGTTTTCTCCGGAAACGGTAGCGTTTCCAGCCACACGCCCCTAAAACGCCGTGCATCCGCCCAGTAACACCCATTTCCTGTCAATCACAATGCGAACGTCGGAGCGATGAAAAAGCCGTGAGTAAACTTACTTTCTTCATAGTAAAGTTACTTGGCGCAGTCGCAGTGCGAACATTGCGCATGCGCACTAAGAGAATTCTCACTGCGATGCGATGAAAATCTCCGAGCGAACAACTCGGAATGAGGGCCCTTAATACTAATTTTCAGTGATCGAAACTGCTTTGAGGACACATTACACCAATTAGCATAGTTTTACATTGTACTGGGATATTTAATATTAAATAGGGTTTTAAGAATTAAATTGGAAACTTACAAAACTATATCTGCACAGTGTGAATTAATTAAAATAAAGAGAAAACAGATTGGAAGGTAAAGGGGTAATATTTTTTATTTCAGAAAATACTTCCATGGTAGAAAAAAAAGACCAAATGAAAAATACATAAATAATTCATGGCCATTGACTTCAATACCTTACCCCAGACCCATAGGCATTTCTATAACGGGTGCGCATGGCCCCTGAGTCCAGGGGGGCCCACACTGCACCCATGTATGATACTTACCACTCCCGAGTCCCGCGACAGTGGCCCTGCACTGCAGAAAGGAATCACTCAGAAAATGCGCTGCGGCCATTTCCCAGTGATTTGCGCATGCGCACTGGAGATATCCCCGGTGACAAGGCGTGGGCGCCATGTTCCCGGAGACCTGCACATGCGCAGTAGACTCTTAGCATTATGCCAGAGTCTACTGCTGCCGGAGAGGAGGGGGCCCACAACGGTTGCTAAACGCAGGTCCTCTTCTCTCTTAAAAAAAGCACCAGACCTCATTAATTTTAACGACAATGATCTCTAATTGATTTTTTGCATATCAAATAAACTTATTTTGCATACTGGTGATCATTCATTTACTAAATTGTTACCACAGCGGAATGCAACTAAAAATGCTAATTGATCATCTAACAGTAGGAATTATGTTTAGTATTACATGCATTTAAAAGCATGTAAAAGACGTTAGGGGGTCATTCCGAGTTGTTCGCTCGTTATTTTTTTCTCGCAACGGAGCGATTAGTCGCTAATGCGCATGCGCAATGTCCGCAGTGCGACTGCGCCAAGTAAATTTGCTATGCAGTTAGGTATTTTACTCACGGCATTACGAGGTTTTTTCTTCGTTCTGGTGATCGGAATGTGATTGACAGGAAGTGGGTGTTTCTGGGCGGAAACTGGCCGTTTTATGGGTGTGTGCGAAAAAACGCTACCGTTTCTGGAAAAAACGCGGGAGTGGCTGGAGAAACGGAGGAGTGTCTGGGAGAACGCTGGGTGTGTTTGTGACGTCAAACCAGGAACGACAAGCACTGAACTGATCGCAGATGCCGAGTAAGTGTGGAGCTACTCAGAAACTGCTAAGAAGTGTCTATTCGCTATTTTGCTAATCTTTCGTTCGCAATTTTGATAAGCTAAGATTCACTCCCAGTAGGCGGCGGCTTAGCGTGTGCAAAGCTGCTAAAAGCAGCTTGCGAGCGAACAACTCGGAATGAGGGCCTTAAGTCAAACACCAAGGGGTGTGTGGTCAAGAAACCAATTATCTTGTTCACTTAGCCTACAATTTTTACAACTTCAGCCGGCAAATAATAATCATGTCATATGATGGATGCTAGTGTAGAGCCTAGGGGTTAATACGGTGCAATTCTGCATATGGATTTTCACATTGACCATGCTTTCTATTATTCATGCAACCTCTACCCGAGTTGTCCCCCAGATAATCATGGTTCTACTGTATGAATTGTCTGTCTTTAGGCCAGAGCCATAACTAGATATTTTGGTGCCCTGTGCCAGAAAGAGCATTGGTTGTCCCAGTGCCGTAACTAGGCATTTTAGCGCTGTGTGCAACAAACGACAGTGGCGCCCCCCCATGTAAGATAGGGGCAGTGCGCGCCGTAGGCGCGTGAAAAATATATAGGGGCGTGGCTTCATGGGGAAGGGGCGTGGCCACAAAATAATAGCAATTCATACTACGGTGCACAGTAGTCTACATTATTCAAATTACGCTGCACAGTAGCGCCACTACACCAGGTAGAGCCCCTTTTATACATTACAGCAGACAGCGTCCCCCTTTTTACACATTACAGCAGACAGTCTCCCTTTTAAAACATTGCGGCAGCCAGTCCCCCTTTTTACACATTGCGGCAGACAGCGTCCCCTTTTTTACACATTACAGCAGACAGCGTCCCATTTTTTAACATTACGGCAGACAGCGTCCCCTTTTTACACATTACAGCAGACAGCGTCCCCGTTTTTACACATTACGGCAGACGGTGTCCCCCTTTATACACATTGCGGCAGCCAGTCCCCCTTTTTACACATTACGGCAGCCAGTCCCCCTTTTTACACATTGCGGCAGCCAGTCCCCCTTTTTACACATTGCGGCAGCCAGTCCCCATTTTTACACATTGTGGCAGCCAGTCCCCATTTTTACACATTGCGGCAGCCAGTCCCCCTTTTTACACATTACGGCAGCCAGTCCCCATTTTTACACATTGCGGCAGCCAGTCCCCTTTTTACACATTGCGGCAGCCAGTCCCCCTTTTTACACATTGCGGCAGCCAGTCCCCCTTTTTACACATTGCGGCAGCCAGTCCCCCTTTTTACACATTGCGGCAGCCAGGCCCCCTTTTTACACATTATGGCAGATGGTGTCCCCCTGAGAGAGAGAGAGAGAGAGAGAGAGAGAGAGACATACTTCCGTATTGGCTGCCCGGCACTGCTGTGGATGCTGGGATGGAGGAACCGCATCCCAGCATCCACAGCAGCGCCGGGCAGCCAATACGGAAGGAGAGGGGGATGCTGCAGCGGCGCTTACTACCAATGAAATAGCTGCTGCGGCTCCAGTCCCCCTCCCTCCTCCTCCTTCTCACCTGTCCGGCGCTGTAGCTCTCCTCCACAGCGCGGCGGCGGCGCACGGCGCAGACTTCAGAGGCATATAATGAGTCAATTTGACTCATTACATGCCGCTGGCCGTGCGCCCTCAGGGCAACTGCGCTGTGTGCCAAGCCCACTTGGCACACACGTAGTTACGGCCCTGGGTTGTCCCCCCGCCCTTTAATATTGTAAATAGGGATAGAGCGCGTTGAAGGCATGTCCCCTTACATATTATGCTATACAGTAGAAGTGCCCTTTACATGTTTAGCCCCTCCGCCCCTCCCTATCTCTCTATATGCAGCACTCACCTGGTTATTGTGTCTCTCCCTACAGACTGGATCCGGGGGAGGCTGCAGCGGAGGTCAGTTAGATAGGCTGCTGAGATAGGACTGTAGAGTGTGGCACACCACTTCTAATATACATAGCAGTGGGGGCCTGGCAAATGGAAATGCTATAGACAGAGCACAGGACAGCACCTGGTATAAACGTTTCTCAACTGTTGAGGAACATTTATACTTGTTCTGAGGTGAGTTAGTACCCAAAAGGGTTCTACATTGGTTCATGGTTAAATGCGGTCTGATAGTAATAGTTGGTTGAAGCCCAAAAAGATAACTATATGTGACTACATCTCACCAATATTTGGTGAGTTCAAGTACGGATTCGTGTGGATTAACATATAGTGGATTAATCAAGTACCATATTGTTTTTTTTCTTGTTTTTGGGGAGGAACGCTCATCTTACTAGCAAGACTTAAGAAGATTAACCCATCTTATTCAAGGACAGCGCCTGGTGGATCGCTCAATGTGTTATATTATTTTATTGAAGGTGGTAGCGACTCGTTCCGCCCACAGCGCATCTGTTCTCTGTGTGACGGCCCCTGCTGCACCACCCTTGTTACGGCCCTGCTTTAGGCACTTGTGCTTTATACAATGAGGCATCCTTGTAAAGATCTATGCCCTGTTTTCTTTGGCATGCATGTAGGTGACAAATTACTGTAATTGACAGTACTTTTAATCAGTCTCTGACAGCGTCTAACTGTTATTTTTCTAGCACAGCCTGAAAAATGGCAGAAACTGGTGCTTTATCTCTCTCCAGTATTTGATAAATCTCCCTCTCTGTTAGGATACGCTATTTTGGGTTTGATTGAGTGATCCTTATTTAGGTTCGATTGGACTGTTGGAGGAATACAATCAAATTTGATAATAATCTGAATTAAGGCATTTTAAATATTAATAATATATATGTTAAAACCACATTATTTCCCTGAGTTAATTGCACCCACATGCTCTATCTACCTCGGGGTAGCATGAGGTGTCTATGTGACGTATTCATAGCTCAGATCTTCTTCTCAATACCCCTAAGTTTTCCCCTAAGAACCTTGAAGGGAGAGTGTGTGACATAAGCTCCGGCCCCGATCAGCCTCTTCTCTTCGCACTGTAGGAGTAATCCTGAGCTGCACAGACGCTGCACACACTGGAAAAATCATTCAATGGTGAGTGAAGTGCGAACGGATGGATTTGCAGCTGTCTGCTGACTGAGGGATTTTTAGCAGCTCGGCGTACACATGCGATCACACATTTGCACTGCGAATATACACTCCCTTTGGGCAGCGACTGATTGCAGGACAACAAATTTAGCAGCCCAGCGATCTGGTCTGAATCACCCCCATAGTTTACAGTGAGAGATTATTATTATTATTATTATTATTATTATTATTATTACTATTATTATTATTATTATTATTACTATTATTATTATTATTATTATTATATTATCTTTTATTTATAAGGTGCCTTACAAAGTACATAAGCAGAAACAATGCAAACAAAACAAGAAATAAACTGTAAAAGTCATACAGTATAGAACATGAGATACAAGCTAGATATATAAACATTGCTAGTATACATATGCTACAGTATGTGTTCATAATATCCAGAAAAACTGAGCCATTGTTGGAGATTTGGAGGAGATGGTGGTCTATTGAACTTTGGTTAAATCTACGTTCTCACTTATGGGCTGTACTCAAGGGTGTATTAGAGGATGCAGGTGCTCATGTGCAGTATCTGTCCGGGCCCCCACTTCTCTCTCGCCAGCAGTGCATTACCGAGCACTAGAGTTTGTTGTGCATGCGCAAATCTCCAGGAAAATGGTGCAGTGGCCATTTTCCTGGGGATTTTTCTATTGCGCTTCTGCAAAGTGCTGAGAAAATGGCCACCACACCATTTTCTCTGTGATTTGTGCAGCATAGGACTCAGGAGAGGTAAGTATTTAAGAAATGGATTCAGGCTGTGTGGTGTGGGCCCCCCTGGACCCATTAGGTTTGTAGACATCTTTGAATCAGGCCCAGGGTGCCATATGTGCAAGGAACCTGCATCTTAGAATGTTTTCTCACAGTCTTGTACACCAAGCACATAACCCATATTAGCTTTTATCAATGACACAGCTCAATATCATACTATTTCTTTAAGAGAACACACCCAAAAAAACTAACAAGATTGTAGTTAAGATGCAAATGTTTTTTGAACAATGAAGGAGCCTTTAAAGAGAATCAGTTAAATATAAAGTGTATATTTAGCTTCTTATAATTTACAGTGAAGTGATCCTTGGACGTTGCTTACCAAAGTCATTTCAAGATGTTGCTAATGTAAACTGATGTATAAATATTTTATGATGCAGATACTTTCTTCATATATATTGCTTTTGGATGTTTGGATGGGCTGTCATTTCACAGACACTCCTGACTATTCCCATAACACTCTCTTAAATTACTTGGTTTGGGATTTTGAAAGCGGGGTCTCTGAGATAATCCCTTACTATGCAGCTGGCAATCTGACTCACTGTAACACTGGCATTTGCCTAATGCTTAGTTCTTCATTCACTAAGGGGCATATTTACTAATTACCAGGAATTGGTTTAGATAAGTATTGATTATTTACAGCCGCATATCACGGCAATAAGAAACTGTTTATCATGTGAGTGTACCAAAATACACATGCAGGGACACAAGCTCCATCCCTGCGATATGTAAAAAGTAAAGTGTTCACTAATGTGATCACCTTACTTGAGGGTTTGGGGCCAGCAGAGCTATTGCGCCTGCGCAATGTCTATCCATGCATGTGTAGGGGACATTGCCGGTGAGAGATCCTAAGGATCCCTCTCTGTCAAATGTTGAAAAAAGTAGCCCACAGCCTACAATAGCTAATGTCATGGGGACTGCTTTTTGTGAAGGGTATCTACTGCAGTACCCCCTTCTTACATCCTGGGGATACTTAGTTTTTGCGGTTATCCGCCATATATGGCTATTTTCAGGGGATTTCCCACAAAATTATTTTGATAAATATGCACATAAATGTGTTTTCACAAAGTTTGATGAACTTACAGATGCAAAAATCACTCCATGAACTAGGGCACGACATTTAGTATGTGGAACAAAATACCAGTTTGTATCCCTGCAATAAAGACAGTCAGACAATACCATTTTCACTCCCTGTAGAGCTCAACTGATCATTTTGTAATTATTGCTGTGTCATGATGAAACTAGAAAGGTTGAGACCCCTTTGGCTAGCTGGGTGTACTGGTTTGTTAGAGGAGCTTGATGCCTGATAATGCTGTTCCTCATGCGGACCGATAGAGGAAAAGGAGACAAGCTGCTACAGATAAAATGAACAGTAATGACTGGTCCAAGGTGTACTCACTGGAGCAGACTGCATATTTATTGGATTACCTGTATTTAGGGACTTGGTAGACAGGTGCTGGTTTCAGGATATGCAGTGTAGGAACACTGGTGCAGGATTTTATGATATACAGCAGGGGTGGCCGGACTTTTGGGACCTGGGATCTACTTTTTGTTCACTTACTTACCGGTGATCTACCGGTGTCAAATAACACCAATAATAACGCTCACATTTAAGAATAGCGTTAATAATGATGCCATCAAATAACAGCACCAATAATAATGCGCACATTTAAAAATAGCACTAAGAATGACAACATCAAGTAACCCCCTCTGTACAAATCCCCCCTTTGCAGATCCCCCCTTGTGCAGATACCTCCCCTTCCACTCCCCTGAATAATAGCCCCCTGTAAAATACCCTCCTCTGTGCAAATCCCCCATTTTGCATATATACCCCTCTTCCAGTCCCCTGCATAATATCCCCCTGTACAATAATCCTCCACCCGATGCAGATCCCCATGTGTAAAAAAATTACCCTTTGTGAAGATACTACGCTCTGTGCAGATCCCCCCTTTGCAGATCGTCCCTCCCCTTGTGAAGAAACTCCCCTTTGCATAACAGACCTGACAAGTTGTCACGCTGCCTAGCTTCAGTCCTCCCTCTCCCCGCAGTCACGGCTCCCGCTTTCACGCTGCATGCAGCAGGCTACTTACAGTTATTTTCTATTAAATCTATTGCAATCTACCGGCGGATGCTCCGCGAGCTTACCTGTAGATCGCGATCTACCATTTGGCCACCTCTGATATACAGTGTAGGAACACTTATGCAGATTACCAAGATCTTCAGTGTATGCAAGTTATCACAGAGTACTTGACTTATTTTAAAAACTAGTTTTAGGGCGATTAAAGTTTGCAGTACAATGCGCTGTTGAGGGAGCGTGTCATGATCCACCAAAGGGTGTGTCTAACTCCACCTATGGGTGTATCTTGCTACAATACAGCTAGATTACATAGCGGGGCTACACACTGACATCACAGCTACATTACCTGGTTACACACTGACATCACACCTACACTACACAGCAGGGCTACACACTGAACTCACAGCTACATTACAGGGCTACATTACTGACATTACAGTTACATTACACAGCAAGGCTATATAATGACATCACACCTTTATTACAAAGGATCACTCAGCAGTAGTGTTCAGCTGCACTCTGCAGCCAAGACCCGGTAAGATTATGTGACAGTAGCAGCCCAGGGGAACGTAGGTGAAAAGCAGTACTAGTGCAGCGCTGATAGAGACGGTGTTGTCCTTGTTGGCTCCTGTCTCAGCTGCCTCCTGGTCAGGAGGTGCATGACTGAGGGGGTGGAGGGGTTTGGGGGTAGCAACAAACTCAGGGTTGGGGCTTGTGGCTGGTGTCAGGGCTCAGGGTCCTGTCATCCAGGCTCTGCCCTGTCAAATCCGGACACGTGCATGCGCAGTCAGGATTCCCAATTGGAAAAGTGAGCATGACAGAGGATCTTATCTCACCCCCTTGTTCTTCTAATTAGGATTCCCAATGTGGCTGGGGAGTCCGGGTGTTTAGATTTGCAATCTGGTGAAGCAGGAGACTCAAACGTAAACTGTGAGTCTACGGAGGGAGGGTAGGCAAGTATGTGTTAGCAGGATCTCCAGTGTAGGAACACTGATGCAGGAAATGAAGTTCAGGATGCAATGCAGAAACCTGGAGCCATGCCTCTGTGAGAGTTGTTGTAGTGGCAGTTTACTGCCCAACTATCACGTGCCTGGGACCTGTTGTACTCTGGCAGGATGTCCGGGTGATGTCACACCAAGATGGGGCTGTGAGAACTGCTGGGAGACAATGCCAATCATAAGTTCTGGGTGCTGTGGAGCCGCACTGTGGGGGTCCTGCGCCTAATACATATCATTGAGTATCATCAGAAAAAAATCCCAGTTCATTGTGTTTTCTCTCTGTCCTTTCAATGTGCAGATAAATTAGAGTAAAACAGCTGCCATTCCTCTTCCTTCCATTGTCTCCTTCCTAGACTCAGCCCTATCTCCGAGTCCACACTATACTCTTTCCCTCCTCTCAACTTTCTCTTCCCCCTACTATCCCATTACTGATCTGTGAGTGACCTGACAGGAGGAGCTTAAATATAGCTTATATATAACTAGGGAGGAGTGAGCTGGCGAAGGCACCATTGCTGCCCCATGGCACTTCCATGTGACTTGCACCCTGAGCCGGGTAGTCATTCTGCAGCTTGTGGAGCTGACCAGAGGGTCTTTAGGATGCTTCAGGCGGTGTTTTTCTTCCCAGAGTCAGCGCTACCGTCCCTGTGTGTGACATCATGGGTTTCGGGTGAGGGTCCAGAAAAGGGCATGCTGCCACTATGTTAAAGCACTGGGCTTCCAAGGAAATTACCAAATCATCCCCACACTCAAGAGAATATGGCTGCCATATATTGCACCTGTAGCTATGCATACACCATCAGACTAGAGTTGTGCAGGTGTGGTTTTTCTCAGTTCTTTTCACTAAACTAGCGCAAGTTCGGATTTATCTTATTGGGAGTCCAAAACACTTGAGAGCCGATAACCAATAAGATGCTGTTTTCGGAATCCGAAAATAACCAAGTAAATTCAGACCGCTCAGCTCTACTTAAGAATAATGCTGAATATTCATATCACCCTTACTAACTACACCACTTTCCTTGTTTCAAAATATCTTTAATCTTAAATTCTACTTTCTGCACCTAAAATACTTACTCATTGCTTGCTCCCATTACTAGTTACAGCACTCTTTCCAGGCTGCACCATTTCTGCGGAACTTTCTCCTTCGTACAGGACTTGCTGTTAGCTTGTAAACCTTGTAGGGTTTCTTGAAAACTCATCTCTTTAGAAAATCTAAACAATTTATCAAGAAAGTCTTAGCTTAAGCTATTCTGCTTAATTACTATGGCACATTGGCCCTCATTCCGAGTTGTTCGCTCGCAAGGCGAATGTAGCAGAGTTACACACGCTAAGCCGCCGCCTACTGGGAGTGAATCTTAGCTTCTTAAAATTGCGACCGACGTACGCGCAATATTGCGATTACAAACGAGTTAGCAGTTTCAGAGTAGCTCCAGACTTACTCTGCCTGTGCGATCATTTCAGTGCTTGTCGTTCCTGGTTGACGTCACAAACACACCCAGCGTTCGCCCAGGCACTCCCACCGTTTCCCCGGCCACTCCTGCGTTTTTTCCGGAAACGGTAGCGTTTTCAGCCACACGCCCCTGAAACGCCGTGTATCCGCCCAGTAACACCCATTTCCTGTCAATCACATTACGATCGCCGGAGCGAAGAAAAAGCCGTGAGTAAAAATACTTTCTTCATAGTAAAGTTACTTGGCGCAGTCGCAGTGCGAACATTGCGCATGCGTACTAAGCGGATTTTCACTGCGATGCGATGAAAAATACCGAGCGAACAACTCGGAATGAGGGCCCTTATTTCCAGTGATTTCTTCAGAAATGTGGCACCAGCATCATAAAATGGTGCTGCCAAAGAGGCGGATCAAGTTAAGTATATGCACTTACAGATCACTCACTTGATGTGTCGGTCTCACATAACAGCTGGGTGTGCATTTGAATTTGCCCGCCCGGCTGTGATGTCAGCCACCGCAGCAAGTGTATGGGAGGTCGGCGGACCACCAGTACACATGGTCAGAAGCACCGATATATCTACAGATATATATCGGCCGTCAGCTGTGCTGCAGGGCTGACGCAATACGTCTGTGAACAACAGTGTCTGAAAAGCAGAGATTGTTTGTATAGTGCCTGATTCATGTTTGTAAGTAGAACAAAAAAAGCACATAACTTTGTGTCTGGAAAAAAACATGCAAGGGGAGTAAATACATTGATATTGTTTCTGTGCAGGGTAAACACTGGCTGCTTTTGCATATAGCCCACAAATGTTAGACCGCTTTATTTTTACACTGCAATTTAGGACCTAATTCAACATCAGTTGCAGTTTTGCACAGGGCAAGGCTGCCCAGCATGCTAATGGCGACCAGTGATGTGATCACAATTCAATTGCGATCGCATTGCTGAATAGGGGAAGCCCCCCTGCCTGGGCAGCCTGCCTGTGAAGACAGTCGGGCGCCGCCATTTTCTTCATTGCAGTGGCTGCATGTGATCTCACGCGGCCGCCCTGAAAATGGCCCAGACCCGCATCCATTTTTGCTACACTGCACCCGCAACGTTGCACCACTGCGCCGCGAATGCCTCTGCCTGTCAATCAGGCAGAGGCATTCGCATTACTGAGATGTGATTGCATCTCCCTGTCCGGGCACACGCAGTGCGGGCCCTAAGCGTGTGCACTGCTACTGAAACTGGGGAAATGTGATTGCATCTCAGTAGCTTCTTAAATTTCAGTTTGAACACACCCCACCCAAATCCAAATTTCTCTGCACATGTTACATCTGCCCAGTGGTGGCTGCTACCTCTGTGTGTAGTGGGGAGCTGGACAGCACGTATGACCATACATGTGAAGTTGCATGTAACATATGTGCTGGCTTCCTTAACTGGGGATCAGCAGGCGTTGCACGCATGGAAGACAGGCGTACACTGCTCAGCCTATCATCAATAAGCCCGCCCCTGACTCCCATTGCTTAGTTTCACAGGAGTCTGGGGGAGGGCTTATTAATGACAGACGAGCTTACCAGTCTATCTATGCCTGTCTTCCATGCGTGCAGCAGCTTGCCGATCCTTGGGTAAGGAAGCCAGTACATATGTTACATACAACCTCACATGTATGGTCATCCGTGCTGGCCAGCTCCCCACTACACACTTTGGTTGGCGCTGCCCAGGGGCAGCAACTGTCACTGCATCTTCCACACCTACAGTGCAACATAGTTTTGCCCAATTGCTTACTTTTTTGCTTTACTTACAAACATGAATCAGGCCCTTAGTGTATTCTGAAATTTCCATGGAACCAGCTTGAGAAGTCATTACTTTGGCCATAGAGGGACGCACATGGTCAGCAAAGTAATTCAGGTATGGTGTGGCATTTATTTGTTGTTAAATTTATATTAAGGAACCTAATGTGTGCCAATAAAACCTTCCCCACACCATTACTCCGGGTTACATACATTATCCTGGCGGGCGGGATGCAGGCTGTCAAAATCCCGACAGCGCCATCCAGCCCGCCAGAATGCCGGCAGCGGGACAAGTGCTAACAGTCCCCTTGTGGGGACTGTTAGAGAGTGGGAATAGCCCTGGTGCGCCGGGATTCCGGCTGTCAGCATTGATGGCTGTCAGGATTTTCACGTTGGAATCCCATTACACAACCACTATCCTGAACATTTACCTAAGTGAGGATGATCCATGGATATCTCTGTTATTTACACCAAATTCTATCCCTACCATCTGCATGTCGCAGCATTTTTCCAATACTCAACTGTCCAATTTTGGTGAGCCTGTGCTTAGTGTAGCCTCAAGGTGCGTACACACTGGGCGATATATCGGTATCGCAGGTCCATGGGCGAGTGTGTACTAACGATATATGTCTGTAAACGCCGTCGTTCACAGACATGTCGCGTCGGCCCTGCAGCACACACGATGACCAATATATCTACAGATATATTGGTCCATCGTTCTGTGTGTATGGGCGGTCAGCCAACCGCCCGTATACTTCCTGCATCAGCCGGCGGTGACTGACGGCTCAATTAGGTGGGCACATGTAAATGAATTTCATGAAAATATGGACATAGAGCATAATAAACAAAGCCAACACAGGTGGTGATGGTTTTATCAATCAGTTGAAAGTGATCTCATTTGCTAATAGAGGTAACTAACTTTGATTTGTGATCTAGTACTTCATAGTAGGGCTGTCTTTAAACTATCAGTCTTCACTAAATAAAAACAATATTATGGCCAGGCTTTCATTCATTTGCATATAAAGCAATGAAACACTAGTGTATCTATAATGGGTGCAGTGTGTGCGGTGCACACCTGCTCCCGGGGTCCAGGAGGCCCAAACTGCATACCCTGCACCCATTATTTGTAATACTTACCCTCTGAAGTCCCGCAGCGAAGCAGCAGTACTGCAAAAATCACTGGAAAAATGGCACAGCATAATTTTACCAATGTTTTGCGCATGCGAAGTAGGAAAATGGCCGCTGCACCATTTTCCCGGAGATCTGCACATGCGCTCTAGACTCTGGGGCAGGGCTAGGGTCACCTAGTCACCCAAGTACCCAGAGTCACAGCGCTGGCGGCTAGAGAGGAGGGGGCCCTGACGGAGCTTGCACACAGGCCTCCTCCCCTCTAGATACGCCCCTGCAATGAAAATATGTGTGATTAAATTATCACATAATATCTCAATATCAGGATGAATATAAATAGCTCAATTAAACAGCCATAAATTATTCTCTCTCCATGATATGGTTAAATTAAAATGTACAAAAGTAAAGTTGATTGCAAATACCAAAAAAGGTTAAAAGTTTATTTATTCAGATTTTGATATACTACACCAAAATTCTGTTTTATATATTTATATAAGCTTTACTGTCATACTTTTACCAAATTTATGTAGATGTAGGGGTCATTCCGAGTTGTTCGCTCGTTGACGATTTTCGCTATACTGCGATTAGTCGCTTACTGCGCATGCGCAAGGTTCGCAGAGCGCATGCGCTTAGTTATTTTACACAAAAGTTAGGTATTTTACTCATGGCATTACGAGGATTTTTCATCGTTCTGGTGATCGTAATGTGATTGACAGGAAGTGGGTGTTTCTGGGCGGAAACTGGCCGTTTTCTGGGAGTGTGCGAAAAAACGCTGGCGTTTCTGGGAAAAACGCGGGAGTGTCTGAAGAAACGGGGGAGTGTCTGGGCGAACGCTGGGTGTGTTTGTGACGTCAAACCAGGAACGAAACTGACTGAACTGATCGCAATGTAGGAGTAAGTCTCAAGCTACTCAGAAACTGCTAAGAAATTTCTATTCGCAATTCTGCTAAACTTTCGTTCGCAATTCTGCTAAACTAAGATACA
The DNA here is from genome assembly GCF_028390025.1 of Pseudophryne corroboree. Classification (NCBI taxonomy): domain Eukaryota; kingdom Metazoa; phylum Chordata; class Amphibia; order Anura; family Myobatrachidae; genus Pseudophryne; species Pseudophryne corroboree. The sequence goes on along the minus strand of NC_086447.1, from coordinate 574,175,934 downwards.
CTCCCAGAGGGCGGCGGCTTAGCATGTGCAATGCTGCTAAAAGCAGCTAGCGAGCGAACAACTTGGAATGAGGGCCGTAATCCCCGGAATGTACCCATCTTGCAATAAAGTTAATTCTGGAAGCTGGATTTATCAATTTTGCGTACACACATTGAGGGTCATTCCGAGTTGTTCGCTTGTTGACGATTTTCACTATGTTGCGATTTGTTGCAAACTGCGCATGCGCAAGGCACGCAGGGCGCATGCGCTTAGTTCTTTAACTAAAAACTTAGTAGATTTGCTGTGGATTCTGCGGCGCTTTTCAGTCACTCTGATGATCGGTAAATGATTGACAGGAAAGGGGCGTTTTTGGGAGGTAACTGAGCGTTTTCCGGGAGTGTGCTAAAAAACGCAGGCGTGTCAGGGAAAAAAGTGGGAGTGTCTGGAGAAACGGGGGAGTGGCTGGCCGAACGCGTGTTTGTGACGTCAAACCAGGAACTAAACGGACTGAGCTGATCGCAATCTGTGAGTAGGTCCGGACTTTGAAAGTAGGCTCATTCATCAAGGATAACTTATGACATTTTGGTAGTATCCTATATGGAGTTTATTGTGGGCTTTTGGATTCTGATGATTTCTTCATATTAGGATTTGCCCTATACTGAAACCACCCCATCTGGCACAAACAATCATTCCATGATCAAAGGGCCTAATTCAAAGTTGATCGCAGCAGCAAATTTGTAAGCAGTTGGGAAAAACCATGGGGGTCATTCCGAGTTGATCGCTCGCTAGCAGTTTTTAGCAGCCGTGCAAACGCATCGTCGCCGACCACTGGGGAGTGTAGTTTAGCTTTACAGAAGTGCGAACGCTTGTGCAGCAGAGCGCCTACAAAATGGTTTTGTGCAAAACTAGAGTAGCCCTGTAGTTACTCTTCGTGTGCGTTGATTCTATTGACGGAGGGACGGCTTTTGACGTCACACACACGCCCAGCGAAACGCCCAGCCACGCCTGAGTTTTTCCTGCCACGCCTGCGTTTTTCTAAGCACTCCCTGAAAACGGTCATTTGACACCCAGAAACGCCCACTTTCTGTCAATCTCCTTGTGGTCGGTTGTGCGATTGGAATCGTCGCTACAACCAGTGCAAAACCACAATGGACTTTGTACACGTACGACGCGCGTGCACATTGCGGAGCATATGCATGTGCAGATTAGTTTTTTCACTGATCGCTATGCAGCGAACAACGGCAGCTAGCGATCAACTCGGAATGACCACCCCATGTGCACTGCAGGGGTGGAAGATATAACATTTGCAGAGACAGTTAGATTTGGGTGTGTTATATTTTTTTCTGTGCAGGGTAAATACTGGCTGCTTTATTTTTACACTGCAATTTAGATTTCAGTTTGAACACCCCCCCGCCCACCCAAATCTAACTCTCTCTGCACATGTTATATCTGCCCCCCCCCCCCCCCTGCAGTGCACATGGTTTTGCCCAACTGCTAACAAATTTGCTGCTGTGATCAACTCTGAATTACCCCCTCAGTCACTTAGGGGGTCATTCCGAGTTGATCGCACGCTGCCGATTTTTGCAGCGCAGCGATCAGGTTACTACTGCGCATGCGTATGCACCACAATGCGCACGAGCATCGCACGGGTACAAACAGCATCGTTGCTGTGCAATGCTTCTAGCAACTAATCCATTCACACAACCGATCACAAGGAGATTGACAGGAAGAGGGCATTTATGGGTGTCAACTGACCGTTTGGACGTCTGGACCACAGGCATGTCCAGACGTTTGTAGGGCGCGTGTCTGACGTCAATTCCGGGACTGGACAGGCTGAAGTGATCACAAGGGCTGAGTAAGTTCAGACCTAGTCAGAAACTGCAAAAAACTTTTTCGTACCGCTCGGCTGCACATGCGATCGCACACTTGCAAAGCAAAAATACACTCCCCCGTGGGCGGCGACTATGCGTTTGCACGGCTGCTAAAAGTAGCGAGCGAGCGAACAACTCGGAATGATGGCCTTAGGGCCTAATTCAGAGTTGATCGCAGCAGCAAATTTGCTAGCAGTTGGGCAAAACCATGGGGGTCATGCCGACCCGTTCGCATGCAGCGGTTTGTCGCTGCGGTGCGAATGGGTCTGGAATGCTCATGCGTGGTGGCGCATTGCGCAATACGCATCGTTGCCCAGTGACAGGGGTCGCCGGGTTACGTTGCGCTCAACGAAGAAAGCGGTCGCAGGGCCGACCGCAAGAAGATTGACAGAAAGAAGGCGTTCCTGAGCATCACCAGACCGTGTGGAGCCATTTTCGGGGAGTGGTAAGGAAAACGCAGGCGTGTTCAGGAGAACGGAGGGCGGAGGAGTGATGACAAAGACGGCTCCAGCATGGCAGAGATCATCGCACAGGGTAAGTATGTCCAGGGCTAGTCTTGTTTTGCTTGAAATTATTTTAGCTTAGCTGGGCTGCACAAGTGATCGCAGCCCTGCTAAGCTAAGATACACTCCCCCATAGCTGTGTACTAGTTGATCGCAGCAGTAGCAAAAAGTTGCTGGCTGCGATCAACTCGGAATGACCACCCATGGACCTAATTCAGAGTTGATCGCAGCAGCAAATTTGTTAGCAGTTGGGCAAAACCATGTGCACTGCAGGAAGGGGGAGGGGGGGGCAGATATAACATGTGCGGAGAGCACTGGCGTATCTTTAATGGGTGCAGTGTGTGCGGTGCACACGGGCCCCTGGGTCCAGAGGGGGCCCACACCGCACACACTGCACCTATTTCTTCTATCTTACCTTTCCAGCGTCCATCGGCGACTGTGTGTGGGCCCCCTCCTCTCCTGTAGCCGTCACCGCCGCTGCTAGCGCACTGAGCGCTAGAGACTCTGGCACAGTGCCAGAGTCTACAGCGCATGTGCAGGACTCCGGAAAAATGGCGCAGCGTCCATTTTTCTGAGTCTTGCGCATGTCTCAGCACTGAGAGCGCTAGCAGCGGTGGTGACGGATACAGAAGAGGAGGGGGCCTCCCCTGCAGTGCACATGGTTTTGCCCATTAGCTAACAAATTTGCTGCTACGATCAGGTCTGAATTACCCCCTTAGAGCACATTTTTTTCGTATTCCGGTGTTTTGTTTGAACGGGATGCAATCAATTTGCCAGCTGACGAGATCCCAGCGGTCAAGATACCGACACGAGAATCCCAACAGCCAACAATGCCGACAGCCTGAATCCTGGCGCACAGGGGCTGTTCCCACTCGTGGGTGTCCATGACACCCATAGAGTAAGAATATAACCTGTGGCGAGCCAGCAGCATGGTGAGCGCAGCGTGCCTGCAAGGGGACTGTTAGCGGTCGCCCCGCTGCCGACATTCTGGTGGACGGGATGCTGCTGTCAGGATCCTGACAGCCGGCATCCCGCCCGCCTTTAAATAGTATGTAACCCGTTTCAACAACTGAGGGGGAGATGTACTAAGCAGTGAAAAAAATTAGTGAAGAAGTGAGCCAGTGGTAAAGTTGCCTAGCATTGAAGTAAACTTTATAATTGGCATACTATATTATTAAACAGAGCAGCTAATTGGTTTCCATAGGCAACTTCTCCATTGGCTTACTTCTACACTTTTTTTCACTGCTTAGTACATCTCCTCCTGATCTCTTGACCATGGACCTCATTCAGCTTCAGTTGCAGTTTTGTTATTTTAGCAAAATTGACAACTGTCTGTGATCGCATGCTGGGGTCCGCCCAGCAAAGGGCAAGGCCGCCCAGCATGTAAATGGCCACCAGCGATGCATTGCTGAATTGTGGAAGCCCCCTGCCTCTGCAGCCTGTCTGTGAAGGCAGGCGCAGGGCGGGCATTTTTTCACTCGTGGCAGCCACGTGTGATGTTATGCATCTGCCCCAAACCCGCCCCCGTTTCCGATGACACACCCACCCATCGCTCCGCGATAGCAGAGGCGTTCACATAAGATAGATGCGATTGCAACTCACTATGGGGGTAATTCCAAGTTGATCGCAGCAGGATTTTTTTTAGCAGTTGGGCAAAACCATGTGCACTGCAGGGGAGGCAGATATAACATGTGCAGAGAGAGTTAGATTTGGGTGGGTTATTTTATTTCTGTGCAGGGTAAATACTGGCTGCTTTATTTTTACACTGCAAATTAGATTGCAGATTGAAAACACCACACCCAAATCTAACTCTCTCTGCACATGTTATATCTGCCTCCCCTGCAGTGCACATGGTTTTGCCCAACTGCTAAAAAAAATCCTGCTGCGATCAACTTGGAATTACCCCCTGTGTGCGTATTCACAGACCGGCTGAGCACTGGGCATTAATAGCTCAGTATGCTCAGTATGCGATCCATACTGAATAAGGCATTCTGTTGCTGGCACGTGATTGGCTAATTAGATATTTGCAATACTGAGCATATGTACAGGTGTAATAAATTAAGTGGTCACTGAGTGTATACCATATCTATATCCAGTGCTTAAAGTGGTCCTAGAAAGGTGGTGGAACTCCCCCCCTTCCGCCCGGCGCCCATTTAATAAAGGTATTGCATGTGCCGTAGGCGCCCCCCCAAAGGGGCGTGGTATCAAAAACAAATGGGCGTGGTCACACAATAGTAATAATGCCCACAGTAATAGCACCCCTAACACACATAATGCCCACAGTAGTAGCACCCCGTAATACACAATGCCCACAGCAGTAGCGCCCATTTTACAATGCCCACAGTAGTAGTGCTCCTTATGCAATGTCCACTGTACTGGTAGTGCCCACAGTGGTAGTGTCCCTTATATAGAGCCCATAGTAGTGGTGCCCCTTATGCAATGCCCCCAGTAGTAGTGCCCCTTATGTTCCCAGGAGTGATGCCCCTTATGAAGTGCCCCCTTTACAATTTCCACATTAGTAGTGCCCCATTAGTAATGCCCTTAATGGTAATGCCCCTGTGTAGTATTGCCCCCAGTAGTAATGTCGCCTGTAGTAATGCCCCCAGTTGTTTAGCACCCTGTAGTTTAGCTCCCAGTGGTAATGCCCTTGCAGTTATGATCCCAGTAGTTTACCCCCACTTTAGTTTAGCCTCCCAGTGGTAATGCCCCCAGTAGTTTAGCCCCTGTAGTTTAGTCCTCATGTAGTTTGCCCCATGTAGTTTAGCCCCCCAGTAGTAATGCCCCATGTAGTTTGCCCCAAATAGTAATGCCCCCAGTAGCTTAGCCCCTGTAGTTATGCCTCCAGTAGTAATGCACCCTGTAGTAATGCCCCCAGTAGTAATGCGCCCCTGTAGTTATGCCCCCAGTAGTAATGCGCCCCTGTAGTTATGCTTCCAGTAATAATGTGCCCCTGTAGTTTTCTCCCAGTAGCTTGCCCCCTTGTAGATAGCCCCCAGTAGTTAGCCCCTGTAGTTTAGCCCCATGTAGTTTGACCCCAGTAGTTTGCCCCAAGTAGTAATGCCCCCAGTAGTTTAACCCCCTTGTAGTTTGCCCCAGTAGTAATGCCCCCTGTAGTTTGCCCCCTTGTAGTTTAGCCCCCCTGTAGTTTAGCTCCCAAGTAGTAATGCCCCCAGTAATTTAGCCCCTGTAGTTATGCCCCTAGTAGTTTGTCCCTCAAGTAGTAATGCGCCCCTGTAGTTATTCCCCCAGTAGTAATGCGCCTCTGTAGTTTGTCCCCAGTAGTTTGCGCCCAGTATCTTGTCCCCTTGTAGTTTGCCCCCAGTATCTTACTCCCTTGTAGTTTGCCCCCAGTAGTTTGCCCCCTTGTAGTTTGCTCCCTGTAGATTGCCCCCAGTAGATTGACCCCAGTAGATTGTCCCAGTGGTTAGCCCCCTGTGGCTTGACCCCAGTAGGTTGCCCCCAGTAGATTGCCCCCCAGTGGTTAGCCCCCTGTAGCTTGCCCCCAGTAGTTTGCCCCCCAGTATATTGCCCCCAGTGGTTAGCCCCCAGTAGATTGCCCCCAGTGGTTAGCCCCCTGTAGCTTGCCTCCAGTAGTTTGCCACCCTGTAGCTTGCCCCCAGTAGATGCGCTGCTAATACAGTCACACATGTTTAAAAAAAAACAACACCATACTTACCAAGCCCTGCTCCTGCGTCCGACTGCTATAATCCTCCTGACGTCCGCTCCCCGGCACTATGAGAGAGACATCATGACGTCTCTCCCATAGTGCGCACTGACAGAGTCGGGAGCTGGAAGCCAAAGCTCAGTAGTGAGCTCCTGCCGCCGGCTTCTGCTGTGAAGAGAGAGCCGGGCGCCCGCTGGTAACACAATCTCAGCGGGCGCCCGGCATCTCCCTGTGGCGACGGGCACACAACGAGTGAGGTGAGCAGGAGGAGGCGGAACTGCATTCCGTCTCCAAGTGGAACTGATGGAACGCAGTTCCGCCCCGTTCCAGCTCACTTTAACCCCTGTCTATATCTGTAAAGAGACCGTTTCCTTTGTTGTGCATGTCTTAAGCTGGGTACACATTGGCGCGGTGGGAATTCATTCCAACATAGCAATGAATCCCGTCAGCCCGAATTGCCCTTGCACACTGGAGTGACTTTAATGAAGAACGGAACAACCATGATCCGTCCTTTATTAACATAACACAGGATGCTAGCGACGGACGCTTGGTTTGATGTGCAGCACATCAAACCAAGCGTCTGTTGCATGCGACTGCGGGAGTGCGCAATCCTGGGTACACACTCAGCGATATAAGCAATATGTTGAGCGACATTGCTCCAGTGTGTACCCAGCTTTACATCTCTATAGATGTAGCTGCTTGAAAAATAAGTAAAATAGCCTGCAATTGATTGAAGCTACAGTCTTTGCAAGTGATTTATGTAAATGACGGAAACTACTTCTTCTGCCTTTGTAAATGTGCCAAAATTATGGGAACAAGTGGTTTTATATGTAGTGCAGTCACGTAGTTTGGGGGAATGTAAAAGGGTGTGAGAATCAGAAAGTGAGAGATTTTGTGAGAGTGTTTTTTTTTTTTTTTAAGTGACAATCATTTACATGGCAAAATCGACCTGGTTTTTACATGTAAATGAACAGGCCCCCTCTGTGTGAAAATGTAAAAAAATAGACTATGTGCACACCCGCACAGTGGGCGCTGGTTGGTGGTCAACCAGGGACAGATGGGGGGAGTGGGGTGTTGAGTGCGATCGGTCTCCCCACTGCCGCTGCACATTATACAAGAAGAGAGAGGACTGACTGCTGCTGCAGCAGCCTTTCTCCACAGCCCAGAACACAGTAGTGTGTACTAGGCATGGGGGAGAGGCTGCTGTAGCAGCTGTCACTTCTTTATCCCTACCTGAAGTACTGCGCAACAGCCTATTGCGGGAGTGGAGAGGGTGGAGGGGGGGCAGCAGGGTCCCTTCAACAGACCTGGGTAAAGAGTACTCCCCCCCCCCCCCCCCCCCCTCCTCTCGGCGTCACTGCTGAGAAATGGGAATTTTCCCGCTTGCTAGACCCGGCAAATTCCTGGGTCACATGTCTGAAAGCGGCATAACTGGGGGATAGCCTATTACGCACTCAGACTTTGACTTGTAAATCAAGCCTGTAAATAGGTATGTGTAAGCTGTGCCAGGAAGCAGGGCCTGGAAAGACGCCCCGCAGCAGAAGCAGATTGGGATGGAAAACCAGCCTGAGATATTTATGGAATCAGCCCTAATGGGGGCGGGGTCTGTTGTGGGAATGGAGTCTGTTGAGGGGGCAGGATTTCTCCTCACAGGGTCCATACCTCCCAACTGTCCCGATTTTCGCGGGACAGTCCCGTTTTTTGGGGACTGTCCTGCTGTCCCACCCGCGGGCCGCAGTGTCCCGCGGTGGGGGGGCAGTTGGGATGCTCAGTCTCTCACTGCCCTGCTTAGCAGAGCAGCGGTGAATAGACGCTGTGCGCATGCGCACAGCGTCTATTCATTGGAGACAGAGGGAGAGGGGGCATGCCAGCAGCTCACAGAGCGCTGGGCATGCCCCTTCAGTGACGAAAACGGGGCGTGGCTCGCGAAACGGGTCCTCCGCGAAGCCACGCCCCCTTTTCGTAGGCCACGACCCCTTTTCGGGAGCACGCGCGGCCCAGCCGCGCTCGTGTCCCTCTTTACAGAAGGGAAATGTTGGGAGGTATGCAGGGTCTGATTCTGAGTTGGACGCAGTTGCAGTCTTACTTGCATCTTTTGCTGCTGTTGCATCAGTGACTTTATGCTAATGACGCTACAGTGCTGTTTCCTAGTGTACATCCGTGCATCCAGATATGCAAGGACTGAGACGCCCACTGTACAGTACTATACACGATAGATTTAGTTAAGTGCTAACAATTTGCTCACTAATATTACCTTCAATCTGTGTATAATAGTGAGTAGCTGGTAACTGCTGTGTAAGAAAAAAATGATCAGCTGTGTCAGTGCAGGAAAGATACATCAGTTTATATGTTGCTTCTTGCTTGATAGTATTAAACAGATACCCAGGAAAAGAATTTAATACCATCTGCATAAACAACATAAGGCTTTTCAAGTGTCAAAAATATTAGCATATCAACTAGAGATGAGCGCCTGAAATTTTTCGGGTTTTGTGTTTTGGTTTTGGGTTCGGTTCCGCGGCCGTGTTTTGGGTTCGAACGCGTTTTAGCAAAACCTCACCGAATTTTTTTTGTCGGATTCGGGTGTGTTTTGGATTCGGGTGTTTTTTTCAAAAAACACTAAAAAACAGCTTAAATCATAGAATTTGGGGGTCATTTTGATCCCAAAGTATTATTAACCTCAAAAACCATAATTTACACTCATTTTCAGTCTATTCTGAATACCTCACACCTCACAATATTATTTTTAGTCCTAAAATTTGCACCGAGGTCGCTGTGTGAGTAAGATAAGCGACCCTAGTGGCCGACACAAACACCGGGCCCATCTAGGAGTGGCACTGCAGTGTCACGCAGGATGTCCCTTCCAAAAAACCCTCCCCAAACAGCACATGACGCAAAGAAAAAAAGAGGCGCAATGAGGTAGCTGTGTGAGTAAGATTAGCGACCCTAGTGGCCGACACAAACACCGGGCCCATCTAGGAGTGGCACTGCAGTGTCACGCAGGATGGCCCTTCCAAAAAACCCTCCCCAAACAGCACATGACGCAAAGAAAAAAAGAGGCGCAATGAGGTAGCTGTGTGAGTAAGATTAGCGACCCTAGTGGCCGACACAAACACCGGGCCCATCTAGGAGTGGCACTGCAGTGTCACGCAGGATGTCCCTTCCAAAAAACCCTCCCCAAACAGCACATGACGCAAAGAAAAAAAGAGGCGCAATGAGGTAGCTGTGTGAGTAAGATTAGCGACCCTAGTGGCCGACACAAACACCGGGCCCATCTAGGAGTGGCACTGCAGTGTCACGCAGGATGTCCCTTCCAAAAAACCCTCCCCAAACAGCACATGACGCAAAGAAAAAAAGAGGCGCAATGAGGTAGCTGACTGTGTGAGTAAGATTAGCGACCCTAGTGGCCGACACAAACACCGGGCCCATTTAGGAGTGGCACTGCAGTGTCACGCAGGATGTCCCTTCCAAAAAACCCTCCCCAATCAGCACATGATGCAAAGAAAAAGAAAAGAAAAAAGAGGCGCAAGATGGAATTGTCCTTGGGCCCTCCCACCCACCCTTATGTTGTATAAACAAAACAGGACATGCACACTTTAACCAACCCATCATTTCAGTGACAGGGTCTGCCACACGACTATGACTGATATGACGGGTTGGTTTGGACCCCCCCCAAAAAAGAAGCAATTAATCTCTCCTTGCACAAACTGGCTCTACAGAGGCAAGATGTCCACCTCATCATCACCCTCCGATATATCACCGTGTACATCCCCCTCCTCACAGATTATCAATTCGTCCCCACTGGAATCCACCATCTCAGCTCCCTGTGTACTTTGTGGAGGCAATTGCTGCTGGTCAATGTCTCCGCGGAGGAATTGATTATAATTCATTTTAATGAACATCATCTTCTCCACATTTTCTGGATGTAACCTCGTACGCCGATTGCTGACAAGGTGAGCGGCGGCACTAAACACTCTTTCGGAGTACACACTTGTGGGAGGGCAACTTAGGTAGAATAAAGCCAGTTTGTGCAAGGGCCTCCAAATTGCCTCTTTTTCCTGCCAGTATAAGTACGGACTGTGTGACGTGCCTACTTGGATGCGGTCACTCATATAATCCTCCACCATTCTATCAATGTTGAGAGAATCATATGCAGTGACAGTAGACGACATGTCCGTAATCGTTGTCAGGTCCTTCAGTCCGGACCAGATGTCAGCATCAGCAGTCGCTCCAGACTGCCCTGCATCACCGCCAGCGGGTGGGCTCGGAATTCTGAGCCTTTTCCTCGCACCCCCAGTTGCGGGAGAATGTGAAGGAGGAGATGTTGACAGGTCGCGTTCCGCTTGACTTGACAATTTTGTCACCAGCAGGTCTTTCAACCCCAGCAGACTTGTGTCTGCCGGAAAGAGAGATCCAAGGTAGGCTTTAAATCTAGGATCGAGCACGGTGGCCAAAATGTAGTGCTCTGATTTCAACAGATTGACCACCCGTGAATCCTTGTTAAGCGAATTAAGGGCTCCATCCACAAGTCCCACATGCCTAGCGGAATCGCTCCGTGTTAGCTCCTCCTTCAATGTCTCCAGCTTCTTCTGCAAAAGCCTGATGAGGGGAATGACCTGACTCAGGCTGGCAGTGTCTGAACTGACTTCACGTGTGGCAAGTTCAAAGGGCATCAGAACCTTGCACAACGTTGAAATCATTCTCCACTGCGCCTGAGACAGGTGCATTCCACCTACTATATCGTGCTCAATTGTATAGGCTTGAATGGCCTTTTGCTGCTCCTCCAACCTCTGAAGCATATAGAGGGTTGAATTCCACCTCGTTACCACTTCTTGCTTCAGATGATGGCAGGGCAGGTTCAGTAGTTTTTGGTGGTGCTCCAGTCTTCTGTACGTGGTGCCTGTACGCCGAAAGTGTCCCGCAATTCTTCTGGCCACCGACAGCATCTCTTGCACGCCCCTGTCGTTTTTTAAAAAATTCTGCACCACCAAATTCAAGGTATGTGCAAAACATGGGACGTGCTGGAATTTGCCCATATTTAATGCACACACAATATTGCTGGCGTTGTCCGATGCCACAAATCCACAGGAGAGTCCAATTGGGGTAAGCCATTCCGCGATGATCTTCCTCAGTTGCCGTAAGAGGTTTTCAGCTGTGTGCGTATTCTGGAAAGCGGTGATACAAAGCGTAGCCTGCCTAGGAAAGAGTTGGCGTTTGCGAGATGCTGCTACTGGTGCCGCCGCTGCTGTTCTTGCGGCGGGAGTCCATACATCTACCCAGTGGGCTGTCACAGTCATATAGTCCTGACCCTGCCCTGCTCCACTTGTCCAGTGTCCACATGTCCGTGGTTAAGTGGACATTGGGTACAACTGCATTTTTTAGGACACTGGTGAGTCTTTTTCTGACGTCCGTGTACATTCTCGGTATCGCCTGCCTAGAGAAGTGGAACCTAGATGGTATTTGGTAACGGGGGCACACTGCCTCAATAAATTGTCTAGTTCCCTGTGAACTAACGGCGGATACCGGACGCACGTCTAACACCAACATAGTTGTCAAGGCCTCAGTTATCCGCTTTGCAGCAGGATGACTGCTGTGATATTTCATCTTCCTCGCAAAGGACTGTTGAACAGTCAATTGCTTACTGGAAGTAGTACAAGTGGGCTTACAACTTCCCCTCTGGGATGACCATCGACTCCCAGCAGCAACAACAGTAGCGCCAGCAGCAGTAGGCGTTACACGCAAGGATGCATCGGAGGAATCCCAGGCAGGAGAGGAATCGTCAGAATTGCCAGTGACATGGCCTGCAGGACTATTGGCATTCCTGGGGAAGGAGGAAATTGACACTGAGGGAGTTGGTGGGGTGGTTTGCGTGAGCTTGGTTACAAGAGGAAGGGATTTACTGGTCAGTGGACTGCTTCCGCTGTCACCCAAAGTTTTTGAACTTGTCACTGACTTATTATGAATGCGCTGCAGGTGACGTATAAGGGAGGATGTTCCGAGGTGGTTAACGTCCTTACCCCTACTTATTACAGCTTGACAAAGGGAACACACGGCTTGACACCTGTTGTCCGCATTTCTGGTGAAATACCTCCACACCGAAGAGCTGATTTTTTTGGTATTTTCACCTGGCATGTCAACGGCCATATTCCTCCCACGGACAACAGGTGTCTCCCCGGGTGCCTGACTTAAACAAACCACCTCACCATCAGAATCCTCCTGGTCAATTTCCTCCCCAGCGCCAGCAACACCCATATCCTCCTCATCCTGGTGTACTTCAACACTGACATCTTCAATCTGACTATCAGGAACTGGACTGCGGGTGCTCCTTCCAGCACTTGCAGGGGGCGTGCAAATGGTGGAAGGCGCATGCTCTTCACGTCCAGTGTTGGGAAGGTCAGGCATCGCAACCGACACAATTGGACTCTCCTTGTGGATTTGGGATTTCGAAGAATGCACAGTTCTTTGCTGTGCTGCTTTTGCCAGCTTGAGTCTTTTCATTTTTCTAGCGAGAGGCTGAGTGCTTCCATCCTCATGTGAAGCTGAACCACTAGCCATGAACATAGGCCAGGGCCTCAGCCGTTCCTTGCCACTCCGTGTCGTAAATGGCATATTGGCAAGTTTACGCTTCTCCTCCGACAATTTTATTTTAGGTTTTGGAGTCCTTTTTTTTCTGATATTTGGTGTTTTGGATTTGACATGCTCTGTACTATGACATTGGGCATCGGCCTTGGCAGACGACGTTGCTGGCATTTCATCGTCTCGGCCATGACTAGTGGCAGCAGCTTCAGCACGAGGTGGAAGTGGATCTTGATCTTTCCCTAATTTTGGAACCTCAACATTTTTGTTCTCCATATTTTAATAGGCACAACTAAAAGGCACCTCAGGTAAACAATGGAGATGGATACTAGTATACAATTATGGACTGCCTGCCGAGTGCAGACACAGAGGTAGCCACAGCCGTGAACTACCGTACTGTACTGTGTCTGCTGCTAATATAGACTGGTTGATAAAGAGATGTCTATGTAACTATGTATGTATAAAGAAGAAAGAAAAAAAAACCACGGTTAGGTGGTATACAATTATGGACGGACTGCCTGCCGAGTGCAGACACAGAGGTAGCCACAGCCGTGAACTACCGTACTGTACTGTGTCTGCTGCTAATATAGACTGGTTGATAAAGAGATAGTATACTCGTAACTAGTATGTATGTATAAAGAAAGAAAAAAAAAACCACGGTTAGGTGGTATATACAATTATGGACGGGCTGCCGAGTGCCGACACAGAGGTAGCCACAGCCGTGAACTACCGCACTGTACTGTGTCTGCTGCTAATATATAGACTGGTTGATAAAGAGATAGTATACTCGTAACTAGTATGTATGTATAAAGAAAGAAAAAAAAACCACGGTTAGGTGGTATATACAATTATGGACGGGCTGCCGAGTGCCGACACAGAGGTAGCCACAGCCGTGAACTACCGCACTGTACTGTGTCTGCTGCTAATATAGACTGGTTGATAAAGAGATAGTATACTCGTAACTAGTATGTATGTATAAAGAAAGAAAAAAAAACCACGGTTAGGTGGTATATACAATTATGGACGGGCTGCCGAGTGCCGACACAGAGGTAGCCACAGCCGTGAACTACCGCACTGTACTGTGTCTGCTGCTAATATAGACTGGTTGATAAAGAGATAGTATACTCGTAACTAGTATGACTATAAAGAAAGAAAAAAAAACCACGGTTAGGTGGTATATACAATTATGGACGGGCTGCCGAGTGCCGACACAGAGGTAGCCACAGCCGTGAACTACCGCACTGTACTGTGTCTGCTGCTAATATATAGACTGGTTGATAAAGAGATAGTATACTCGTAACTAGTATGTATGTATAAAGAAAGAAAAAAAAACCACGGTTAGGTGGTATATACAATTATGGACGGGCTGCCGAGTGCCGACACAGAAGTAGCCACAGCCGTGAACTACCGCGCTGTACTGTGTCTGCTGCTAATATAGACTGGTTGATAAAGAGATAGTATACTCGTAACTAGTATGTATGTATAAAGAAAGAAAAAAAAACCACGGTTAGGTGGTATATACAATTATGGACGGGCTGCCGAGTGCCGACACAGAGGTAGCCACAGCCGTGAACTACCGCACTGTACTGTGTCTGCTGCTAATATATAGACTGGTTGATAAAGAGATAGTATACTCGTAACTAGTATGTATGTATAAAGAAAGAAAAAAAAACCACGGTTAGGTGGTATATACAATTATGGACGGGCTGCCGAGTGCCGACACAGAGGTAGCCACAGCCGTGAACTACCGCACTGTACTGTGTCTGCTGCTAATATATAGACTGGTTGATAAAGAGATAGTATACTCGTAACTAGTATGTATGTATAAAGAAAGAAAAAAAAACCACGGTTAGGTGGTATATACAATTATGGACGGGCTGCCGAGTGCCGACACAGAGGTAGCCACAGCCGTGAACTACCGCACTGTACTGTGTCTGCTGCTAATATAGACTGGTTGATAAAGAGATAGTATACTCGTAACTAGTATGTATGTATAAAGAAAGAAAAAAAAACCACGGTTAGGTGGTATATACAATTATGGACGGGCTGCCGAGTGCCGACACAGAGGTAGCCACAGCCGTGAACTACCGCACTGTACTGTGTCTGCTGCTAATATATAGACTGGTTGATAAAGAGATAGTATACTCGTAACTAGTATGTATGTATAAAGAAAGAAAAAAAAACCACGGTTAGGTGGTATATACAATTATGGACGGGCTGCCGAGTGCCGACACAGAGGTAGCCACAGCCGTGAACTACCGCACTGTACTGTGTCTGCTGCTAATATATAGACTGGTTGATAAAGAGATAGTATACTCGTAACTAGTATGTATGTATAAAGAAAGAAAAAAAAAACCACGGTTAGGTGGTATATACAATTATGGACGGGCTGCCGAGTGCCGACACAGAGGTAGCCACAGCCGTGAACTACCGCACTGTACTGTGTCTGCTGCTAATATAGACTGGTTGATAAAGAGATAGTATACTCGTAACTAGTATGTATGTATAAAGAAAGAAAAAAAAACCACGGTTAGGTGGTATATACAATTATGGACGGGCTGCCGAGTGCCGACACAGAGGTAGCCACAGCCGTGAACTACCGCACTGTACTGTGTCTGCTGCTAATATAGACTGGTTGATAAAGAGATAGTATACTCGTAACTAGTATGACTATAAAGAAAGAAAAAAAAACCACGGTTAGGTGGTATATACAATTATGGACGGGCTGCCGAGTGCCGACACAGAGGTAGCCACAGCCGTGAACTACCGCACTGTACTGTGTCTGCTGCTAATATAGACTGGTTGATAAAGAGATAGTATACTACTAATATTATATATACTGGTGGTCAGGTCACTGGTCACTAGTCACACTGGCAGTGGCACTCCTGCAGCAAAAGTGTGCACTGTTTAATTTTAATATAATATTATGTACTCCTGGCTCCTGCTATAACCTATAACTGGCACTGCAGTGCTCCCCAGTCTCCCCCACAATTATAAGCTGTGTGAGCTGAGCACAGTCAGATATATATATACATTGATGCAGCACACTGGGCTGAGCAGTGCACACAGATATGGTATGTGACTGAGTCACTGTGTGTATCGTTTTTTTCAGGCAGAGAACGGATATATTAAATAAAACAAACAACTGCACTGTCTGGTGGTCACTGTGGTCGTCAGTCACTAAACTCTGCACTCTCTTCTACAGTATCACAGCCTCAGGTCAATCTCTCTCTCTCTCAACCCTAATCTAAATGGAGAGGACGCCAGCCACGTCCTCTCCCTATCAATCTCAATGCACGTGTGAAAATGGCGGCGACGCGCGGCTCCTTATATAGAATCCGAGTCTCGCGAGAATCCGACAGCGTCATGATGACGTTCGGGCGCGCTCGGGTTAACCGAGCAAGGCGGGAGGATCCGAGTCTGCTCGGACCCGTGAAAAAAACATGAAGTTCGTGCGGGTTCGGATTCAGAGAAACCGAACCCGCTCATCTCTAATATCAACAAGCACATCTTGGCCAGCAAGCCTGCTGCATCTAACACTTGCTGGGCTCACAGAGGAGTCTTTGTTTAGAACTTCTGCTAAGTTAACTGGGGAAGAAGTGAGGACAGAATTGCGAGCTAAGAACTTGTAGGGAGATACAGAAACGGCAGATATACTGTATCAGTGTATCTGGAAAGAACGAGCTTGTGAATGAGGGAGCTTAAAAGAAGAAGAAGAAGGAAAAAAAAACCTGTGAGAAGAGGAGGGAAGGAGGGGGGAGTAGTGTGAGGGAGGGATGTAAAAAAGTGATTTGAAACAAAAAAAAAAGAAGAAAAGAAACGGAAGCAGAGTAATGATGCGGAGTTAGAGAGGCCATCGTGCTACATTACTACACAACCTACATAACACACAGTCAGGGGAGACTGGGGGAGAGGGAGGGTGTGTGTGTGTGACCTGTGACCCGCAGTAATCTGCTGCTGCAGGAATGACAGGCATTCAGCTGAGCAGGAGCACTGGAGCCCGGGCTGCTGCATCAGGCTGCTGCGGACACACTGCCGGCCGGGCAGCGGGATTACTCTGACGGGACAGCGCCGTTTATTCCAGACGGGGAGAGGAAATGAAACCCTGGGATTATTGTTGCTGGGAATGCCTGAGAGTCGCCTGATTGCTGGACTAAAGGGCCCCTCTTGGAAATTAAGCAATGGGCCAGACCTCCGTGTCAACTTTGTCTGAGCAGGCAAGCAGTGGTGAGTGTAAAGCATGTGCATACCCCCGGTACATGTATGTGATCTCCCCTGCTGCATGATTGCGTGTGTGTAACAACAGCTAGGCAAGCCTCCAGCCTGTGTAACTGGTACCATGTGTGCTGGGGTGGCTAGCAGCACTGTACTTGTGCACGGTATACACGCAGCAGCTGGGTGGTGATGGGTGAGAGATGCCCTGCTCTGCCCACTGACACCGTGTACCCGCATCCGCACAGTGTGATGGTCAGACATATTTATGCCAAGTGCTGTGGGAGGGAGCAGCATGTGCCCTAACCTGGGCTGCGGGCATATTCCTGACTCTTAGGGTGATATTGTACCCTGCTTATGAGGGCGTTTACCTGTTACATTCATGTTTGCCAATGATGGCGACAATATCAAGGGTGATGGGAGAACCATGATTCCTGATTAAACATATTAATTATTATTATTATTATTTCCAGTGCTGAACTGCACTATACATGTTAAGTATATGCAATATGTGAATAGTTTTGTAATAGGTAGTAGCAGTTGATAGTTTTATTCTTGTACTTGCTGATTAGACCAACCATTAATGTGAACCAGTGATTTCCTGTTAACATGATCGTTTATTTGTTGGAACATAAAACATTTGTATTTATCCAGTTGACGTTTCTAAACGTTTGTGTGGTGTAGGAGGAGCAGGGTAACCCTGGAGGAACCTTCTGAAGTCAAGGTGATGCTTTGTATTTCCACTGCAATTGGGTTATTCAGTCACTTTGCTGATTACTTATCAATCCCATATGTGTTTTAGAAGTGGTCATTTACCACTGGTAAGAAAAGTAACAAGGAGTATAAAATGGTGTAAGATTAATGGACTTTTCTGGAAACAATTGTCTATTGCATTACATCATACATTTGTTTGATTTTATATGTGCATGATTGTCAGCTTTTTTATTTATAAAAAAATATGAACTTGTTAATAAAAGTCAAAGTGTGGAATCTTTTGGATGTCCAAATTGCAAAAATGCTGTGCTTCCTGTCACCACTAAAACAAGAATACTTTGAAGTAGTTTTATGGTTATTTCTAGTTACCAAGTTCTTTTTTTCTGTAATCACAAGGCAGGCCTCCCAAATAACTTTCTAGAGCATCAGAGCAAAATACTAGAACTTGATACATTGTACACTAATCAGACATTGTTCTCCACTGGTAGATTTACTGTTCAGTACATATTGTGACATTGATATGGAACAGATCTGTCTCTGTCAACACTCTCCTACAGTCTTATGGGCCCCATACACTAGAACGATAAGCATTTGGGCCGATATATCGGGTGAAATCGGGCATTTTGGAGGTGTTTCCGATCCGATGCGTGTTCCCGTGAGCATCGGATCGGATCCCCTAGATTGAATGTGCTGCACTAACGATCATGTCCGACCCTGCAGGATGGCTGGAATCACATACGATAGATACATCGTATGCGGTCCTTTTGCATACGATGTATCGTATGCGATCCTGCCGCCCGGGAAGCTGCAGGGGTGATCGCCTGCGACTTGACGGTCGGACATGTCACGATATTGTGTACGGGACCCATTATAGGTACAGGACAATGTGTTATCTTTTCATGTACTTTTTTCAGTGTAAAAAAGAAAGGATGAGCATTAGTGTCTATGAAATAAACAGAGATAAAGGGGGACATTTACTAAGCAGTGATAAGAGCAGAGAAGTGAGCCAGTAGAGAAGTGCCCATGGCAACCAATCAGCACTGAAGTAACAGCTATAATTTGCATACTATAAAATTATACAGAGCTGCTGATTGGTTGCCATGGGCAACTTCTCCACTGGCTCACTTCTCCGCTCTTATCACTGCTTAGTAAATGTCCCCCAAAGTGTATGTATGAGCTTGATCATTTTTAAGAATTGTGACACATTCAAAACCACACTTTCTTAAAGTTGCCAAACCTAATATATTGTTAGCATCATCCTACAGAAGACTGCAAAGGTTACTTTAAGAATTCATAAAATCACTAATTTCCAATATTTTGGGATCTGTTTTAAAATGCTATTGCATGTAATAAACCAACGTTGTTATTTGTATGGTAGTTGTTAATTACATGTATGCCAGTCGAGTCCGTTCATCTGTCAGTCTGAGGAAACAAAACTAAAGTCTCTGTTGTTGCTGGTTGTTGCCAGGACTGTATGCCCAACAGCGCATATTATGAACAGACTTAGGGGTATATGCAATTGCCGGCGAATCGCGGCAATTTTTCGCACGTTTTTTTTAATTCGACACAATTCGACCGTCGAATTCCGGCAGGTGGGTGCCGGAATTCTACATATTCAATAAAAAACGGATTCGACAGTCCCGCTGTCGAAAAACAGCCGATTTGACGGATTTTGATTAGATTTTAAAAAAACGGGAAAAAACCCGAAAAAAAAATTGTGTGGGGTCCCCCCTCCTAAGCATAACCAGCCTCGGGCTCTTTGAGCCGGTCCTGGTTGCCAAAATACGGGAAAAAAAATGACAGGGGATCCCCCGTATTTTAACAACCAGCACCGGGCTCTGCGCCTGGTCCTGGTGCAAAAAATACGGGGGACAAGAAGAGTAGGGGTCCCCCGTATTTTTTGTACCAGCACCGGGCTCCACTAGCTGGACAGATAATGCCACAGCCGGGGGTCACTTTTATACAGCGCCCTGCGGCCGTGGCATTAAATATCCAACTAGTCACCCCTGGCCGGGGTACCCTGGAGGAGTGGGGACCCCTTCAATCAAGGGGTCTCCCCCCCCCCAGCCACCCAAGGGCCAGGGCTGAAGCCCGAGGCTGTCCCCCCCCCCCCCATCCAAGGGCTGCGGATGGGGGGCTGATAGCCTTTTGAAAAATGAAAGAATATTGTTTTTTCCAGTAGTACTACAAGTCCCAGCAAGCCTCCCCCGCAAGCTGGTACTTGGAGAACCACAAGTACCAGCATGCGGGAGAAAAACGGGCCCGCTGGTACCTGTAGTTCCACTGGAAAAAAATACCCAAATAAAAACAGGACACAGAGACCGTGAAAGTAAAAGTTTATTTCATACATGCCGATACATACTTACCTATGTTGACCCACCGACTGCCACGTATCCAATGTCGCCGACGATCCGGGGTACCTGTGAATAAAATTATACTCACCTGATCCAGTGTCCAGTTCTTTTATTATAATCCACGTACTTGGCAAAAAAAAAAAAACACCCGGACCAGGCGGACTGAAAGGGGTCCCATGTTTACACATGGGACCCCTTTCCCCGAATGCAGAGACCCCCCGTGACTCCTGTCACAGAAAGGTCCCTTCAGCCAATCGGGAAGCGCCACTTCGTGGCACTCACCTGATTGGCTCTGCGCGTCTAAGCTCAGACACGCATTGCACAGCCCCCTCCATTACTTTCAATGGTGGGAACTTTGCGGTCAGCGGTGAGGTCACCCGTGGGTAACCCCACCGCTGACCGCAAAGTTCCCACCATTGAAACTAATGGAGGGAGCTGTGCGATGCGCTGTCTGCCAGCTCAGACGCGCATACAGCCAATCAGGAGAGTGCCACGAAGTGGCGCTACCTGATTGGCTGAAGGGACCTTTCTGTGACAGGAGTCACGGGGGTCTCTGCATTCGGGGAAAGGGGTCCCATGTGTAAACATGGGACCCCTTTCAGTCCGCCTGGTCCGGGTGTTAGTTTTTTTATTTTGACAAGTACGTGGATTATAAAAAAAGATCCGGACTCTGGTTTTTGGTGAGTATAATTTTTTTTGCAGGTACCCCAGATTCTTCACTGACGAGGGGGTCGTGGCCAGTGTCGGAGTGTTAACATAGGTAAGTATGTGTGTGTCGGCAGGTGTGAAATAAAGTTTTACTCTCACGGTGTGCGTGTCCTGTTTTTATTTGGTTTTTTTTTTCCAGTAGAACTACAGATACTAGCGGGCCCGTTTTTCTCCCGCATGCTGGTACTTGTGGTTCTCCAAGTACCAGCTTGCGGGGGAGGCTTGCTGGGACTTGTAGTACTACTGGAAAAAACAATATTCTTTCATTTTTCAAAAGGCTATTAGCCCCCCATCCGCAGCCCTTGGATGGGGGGGGGGGGGACAGCCTCGGGCTTCACCCCTGGCCCTTGGGTGGCTGGAGGGGGGGGACCCCTTGATTGAAGGGGTCCCCACTCCTCCAGGGTACCCCGGCCAGGGGTGACTAGTTGAGTATTTAATGTCACGGCCGCAGGGCGCTGTATAAAAGTGACCTCCGGCTGTGGCATTATCTACCCAGCTAGTGGAGCCCGATGCTGGTGTAAAAAATACGGGGGACCCCTACTCTTTTTGTCCCCCGTATTTTTTGCACCAGGCGCAGAGCCCGGTGCTGGTTTTAAAAATACGGGGGATCCCCTGTCAGTTTTACCCCCGGATTTTTAGAACCAGGACCGGCTCGAAGAGCCCGAGGCTGGTTATGCTTTGGAGGGGGGACCCCACGCATTTTTTTTTCTGATTTTTACCCCATTCCATTTAAAAAAAATAAAAAAATAAAATAAAATATATTTTAAAAATATATAAATAATACTTGTGCCTCCTAAATAGACAAACCATGTATCTAGTCCCTTTTAATATAAATAGATATGCTATTACCAATAAAAAAAAAAAACACAAAAAAACATGTTTTTAAAAATTTTTATTACATTCCGCCAGCAAAGTGTGGCGGATTGAAAATGACGTATTTACTGTCTAAAAACACTGTTGTCGAATTTACAATCTTCAATTGAATATACTTTTGTCGAATTGCCGCATTTGTACCATTGCAGAAATGTCGAATTTGACAAATGTCGAATTTCAAAAAGTCGAATTTAGAAAGTCCGTTTTTTTGACGAAAAGTACTGAATTGCATTGTCGAAATTTTTTTTGGGGGGCGAAAATGTCCCGTTTTTCGACATTTTCGGGAATTCGACCGCAATTGCATATACCCCTTAAACTGGCATAGGGGGCAGGGGAGAGGCTGTCCAGCTTTTTCTCTGTTATCAGTAGGGTGGTAGTGCAGGCTGATGACATGGATTGGAGTAGTGAGTTGGGACCAGGTGACACAGAGATGATGGAAACACAGTGATGTTAGTGGACATTTGATTAACAAATTGACATTTTTATATATAAATCAGGTATTTTTAATATATGTTTTGTTTTTTCAATACAAACACCCAAGAAAACACAAAACAAGCAAAAAACCAATAAGCAACTAGAAACTATTAAAAGCATGTAGTAACCAAAAAGTAGCGAGTCTTATGTCAAAATCAAGGAACCCTGCTAACACCTGCAATATGGGACAGGACGGCTTCTGCCTGGTACCACTCAGCCTGCACTGCAGCGAGCAATGGTGCACCCACCGCTGCTACTGGACTGTGAGATGGGACCCACTGGAGAAAGCTGATTCTGCGATTGCTGAACCTCGTGAGTCTAACACTGGCCCACTGACCGTTGTCACAAAGCATAGCTGGAACGGTGGCAATTCTCTGCAGGCTCCGGTACCTGTAGACCAGCTGGCTGAGAACTCTGTCTATATAGTTCTGTAAGTTGAATGAGTGTGTGTATATTATTACCAGTTATTTATATAGCTCACACATATTCCGCAGCGCTCTAAAGAGTGAATATTTGGCCATTCACATCAGCCGCTGCCCCAGTGGAACGTACAATCTGTATTCCCTTTCACATGTACATGCACACGCATTCACACTAGAGTTAATTTTGTTGGGAGCCAATTAACCTACCAGTATATTTCTGGATTGTGGGAGGAAACCGGAGTACCCGGAGGAAACTCACGTAAGTACGGGGAGAATATACAAACTCCACACAGAGCCATGGTGGTAATTGAACCCATGACCTCAGTGCTGTGAGGCAGTAATGCTAACCATCACACCATCCGCACTGTGTGTGTATATGTATGTATATATATATATATATATATATATATATATATATATATATATATATATATATATATATAAGCAAAATCGACGGCACTCCCTGGTCCCCAAGGTAAGTATAACAATGGATGTAGTGCCGGTGCCCTCCCTAAGGTATACAGTGCACCTGTATCCTAATATGTAGAATGTAGGCACGGGCGGCACTCTCGGCGTAAATGAAGACAGACAAGCAAGTCTTTAAGTTATCAACGTTTCAATGACCAAAGCGGCATCCTGACGAAAATGCCGCTTTGGTCATTGAAACGTTGATAACTTAAAGACTTGCTTGTCTGTCTTCATTTACGCCGAGAGTGCCGCCCGTGCCTACATTCTATATATATATATATAATAATATTTTTTTTTTCCCGTCCAGATCTGTGACTCTACAGATCTGTATCTATGACTCATCTGCTATCGCTGGGTGTGGCTAGGAGCTCTGACTCATGGAGTCACAGATCTGGATAAGAGTGACTAGGCCTGCAAGTGTGGCAGTACGCTCGAGTACGGCGTACCGTTCGGAATCTAGCCACCGTACCCACGGGCCGCCACTCACAAACACCATAGCCGCCGTTATCGGCTATTACGGTAAAAGCCGCTGCTGTGTTAGGGAAGGAGAGCAGAGCGCGGTCCCGTCCCTCAGTGGTGCTCAGTCAGACTTTGGTCTCCGGCCACGGCGTGTATGTTCTCAACTGAGCACTGATTCGTTAGCCAATCAGGAGCCGCGGCTGCCAGTCCGCGAGCTCTGATTGGCTAATGAACCGGTGCTCAGTTGAGAAGATACATGCGGCCGGAGACCACCAGAGTCTGAGTGAGCTGCACTGAGTGATGGGCCCGCACTCGGCTCTCCTCTCCGTCCCCCGACCCTGACACAGCAGCAGCGGGTGAACAGCAGAAGGGAGGTGGGGTGGATGGGGTATATGTATAACTGGCATTGTGGGGCATATCTGGCACTGGGTGCATATGTATAACTGGCACTGTGGGGCATATCTGTATTTGGCACGATACACTGCGGAGGGTGCGCTTCACCGTGACGTCACGGCAGTGCTGTGGGGAGACTACAACTCCCGGCATGCAGGGCCGATGCAAGGTCTCTCTGCACCCTAGGCAAAGTTTCAGCCTAGCACCCGCTAACATGCAAACCCCTGCAATTGTTTTTTACTTTGTTCACAGTATATTTAACATTGCCGTCTATTCATTATATACTGTATAATACTGTATATGGGGTCTGGTGGGGATATTTAATTGGGGTTGGGTACAGGATGCCACAGTCAAAATACCGACCACCATAATACTGACATTTTGAATGAAATTAATTAACCTTACACTAACCCTCCCTCCCCACAGCCTAACCCTAACACTCTCCAGCATACTAAAATACAGGTTGCAGACTGTCGGGATTCCGGCGTCGGCATTCTGAATGCTGGGATGCCAACATCCCTTTAATTGCAGGTGTATACATAACCAACTGTATATATGCACAGACATACATATATTTGTATGCTCCTTATGGTGTTCAATTCCCCCATCTGTAAGTTAATTACTGACCCGCATACAGAGAAATCCTTTTTCTGGATGAATTCAGTGGTGCCCTCCAGTGGTCGGCGCCCCTAGGCAGCTGCCTAATGGTAGCCATATTTGTTTTTCCCTTTTTTAGGGAGTGGGGGGCTTCTGTCAAAAATAGACTGTTATGTTTTCTGGAATTCAGGCACAGGAAGTGATGTAAATGGTTACACATGTGAGTATCTGAATGAGCCCTAGATGGCTGCCAAACCCTATGGGAGAAGGGTGCTATCTATGTACATAATTATTATACTTCAGACTTAATGAAATAAATATGTTGACCCACACACACAGATCTCTCCTATGCAAATACTTTGTGCCCCTTTGTGTGAAAGTTTCTATATACATTATTATCAAATATTATATATCTATTTTTTTTGGATTTCTATATATAATAATCTGAATTATTTATATACTAATAATGTATATAGCACCTTTTTGCAAAGGAACCCAAAACACTTTGCATAGGATGTGTGTATACTGCTTATACTCGAGTATAAGCCGACTTTGTCAGCACTTTTTTTTGTGCTGAAAAAGCCCCCTCGGCTTATACTCGAGTCAGTGGGAAGGAGGGACACAGAGGGCACAGCACGCGCCTCTCCTTCGTCTCTGGCGGCAGCGGTGGGTCTATTAAATGAAGTACCCGTTCGTGAGTTCTGATTGGCTCACGAACCTGCACTTTATTTAACAGACCCGCCGGAGACGCAGGAGGGACACAGGAGAGGCGCGCGCTGTGCCCTCCATGTCCCTCCTTCACAAGACAGCGGGGGAGCTGGGAGGGTAAGTTGTACCTGGCACTGGGGGCGCATATTTGGCACTTGGGGGGGGGGGGGGGGGGGGGGGCATATGTGGCACTGAGGGGGCATATCTGGCAGTATGAGGGCATATCTGGCACTGTGGGGGCATACCTGGCAGTATGATGGCTGTGTACGGCTAGAGCTGCATTTCCCACCCTAGGCTTATACTCAAGTCAATAAGTTTTCCCAGGTTTTTGTGGTAAAATTAGGTGCCTCGGCTTACATTCGGGTCGACTTATACTCGTATAATGTACACGGTATATGATATATATTTTAATAATAGAAAAGATATGTGCTAATCTCCACATGACCGGTTGTGTGCTCTGTACCTTTGTTAGAACAGTGGTTCCCAAACTGAAAAACAACACCCTAGAGTATCATCATTTTTTTCCATGGCCTCCCTAGTCAAAAGTTTTCTTTAATTAAATTTAGTAAATGACCTGTCTTCCTTAGGTTCAGTATGTGGTAGTGACAGGGATGCGCTTCTACTTGTCACGTATTTTATGTTAGGCAAAGCTAATGCTGGTGGCTACCAATCATATTGACCATAAATTTGATTTGGTACTGGACCATCAACCACTGGTTTAGAAGATATGTAATTGTAATTCATGGCTGCTTCTAGTATTCAGCGGAGTTTGTAGTGCCTGGCTGGCGTGCAGCTTGGGGCCTGATGTAGAAATTGATGCAATGCTAATTTTATTTAATTATTTATTTTTTTAGCAAATGGCCAATGATTTTCTACGGTGCATGTTTCGCAATGGTTTTGTGACGGACAGTCGCAGAAAAGAATTCTATTTGCAAAAAGTGACAGGGACCATTTATCAGCGGTAACTGGAGAGTGACTACTCAAATGCAGGCGGTTTGCGGCTTGTTGCTGCTATCCTCTGCATAGTAAACTTACTCAGATCATCAGCTGATGTGCTTCTGATGATAGGGTCTTTGTGCACAACTGGCGGATTTGAGATACCGCCATTGGGGGTCTCAATAGTAATCCCTGAGACACTTTCATATTTTCACTCAACTGCTCTGTACGGGATTGCAGCTGCCGTGGCATTTGCTATTATCTTTAACTCGGGACCTTTGTCCTTTAAGTGCAATTGTCAATTAATGCTTGTTGTGCACTAGCATATGTCCACCAACAAAAAACCTTCTCAAAGCTATTTATTCATTTACAAATTTATTTCAGTTTAGCACAGTTCGACACCAACTTTTAACGAGAGTAAATGATTTTATGTTTTCAAAATACAGAAACCATTATGAGTATCGGGAAGTCAATAAATTGCTATTTATTCCTTGGTTTGACATTCATATAGATCATTAACAAAAGTCAACTGTTGATTTTTGTCCTACATAGTGTTTTGTAAGTGATTTGCAGAAGTTACTATCCATTAGCTATTATAAGACCATAATTAATTGTACTGCTTTACCCTTACATAGTAAATTATCTGACTAAGTCATCAATAAAGCTTGAGAATTCGAAGGACAACTATGGGGTCTATTCAATTAGTGCCAGTATTTCCGTCTGAAATACTGGCACTTTCCGTCAGGAATAGGTTGAATCTGTATTCAAACTATTCAATGCAAGTTCTGTTTTTCCGACTGCCGGGAAAACTGGCACTTGTCGAAAAAGCATGTGGTTCGGCGCGTTACCGTTTTGCGACAGTTTTAGGGTAATGCAGATTCGACTTGTTAACAAGTCGAATCTGCATTACCTTAAAACTGTCAAACGTCAACTCACCGAACCAGGTTGTTAACAAGTCAAATCTGCATTTGAAGGAATGTTGGCCGTTTCCGGCCAGCATTGAAGAGTGTACTGTCAGAGAGGATCCGACAGCAATTGAATATACCCCCAAATGGCAATTGACTAGGAAAGACTTAAATGGTTTAACTATATATCTGGTTGTTCAGTCTTAGAAAACTATCAGATCTGTCAATTTCTGGGCAGCTGTCGTCTCTAAAGTGTAAAGGGGGGTACACACGGAGAGATCCGTGCTTAAAATCTAAGCAATCTTGCTAGATTGCTTAGATTTTAAGCACGGATCTACCGTGTGTATGCCCTCCAGCGATAGCGATGCGCGGCCCCGCGCATCGCTATCGCCGATGCTAGATTGAGCTGCATGCAGTTGTGTGAAGTGAGCGGCCCCCTGTCGGCTTTCCCCCTCGCTCAGCACATCGCGCTGTGCTGAGCGGGGTGAGAGATGTGTGCTGAGCGGTCTGTGTTAAGATCGCTCAGCACACATCTCTCCCGTGAGTACCCCCCTTTCGTTTACTTTCCTGTGAGCAGTGTCCCATATACTCTTTGCATACCAGATCTCTGTCTAATTTGTCCTTGTCTCCAACTTTGCTAACCCTACTATCTTACCAGTATCGCCACTCTCTCTTTCCCTTTTAGAATGTAAGCTCTTCCGAGAAGGGCCCTCCCTAAAGTATCTACCCTCTCCCTTGTTCACTATCTGACACAGGTGATTTGGGTCACAATTATTTATTATATGTTGACATTTTATGTCCTTATTATTCCCACATTTGCAACTATATGGTTGCATTTTTACCATTTCTTTTTTTATGTATAATTTCTCTTGCTCCCAACTGTTACTATGTAATTTCTGCTAATACTGTCAATAGATTTAACCTGTTTTGTACTTTTGCTCTATATGGTGATGCAGAAATTTGTGGTGCCTTATAAATAAATGATGATGGTAATGATAATAATGTTCTGTTCCTGTACACGTTATCAAGTTGGTAATAGTGCCTTTTTTCATTTTTGTTCAATTGTCTGGCTTTTTTTTTTGTGGTGGGGGGGGGGGGGGGGGGGGGGCGTTTTTTTGTGTGTTTTGTTTTGTTTCTTTTTTTTTGGGGGGGGGTTACTCTATTTAAAACAACAAGAGAAAAGGCATACAGTAAAGAAGTGTCTAATCGCATATGCAGGATCAATACAACATAGACTCATAGAGGGTGAGGCAAAAGAAACCTTCAAGATTTGATGGTAAATGCTATTCAAAATGTTAGTACATAATCTAGACGTGCATGGATTACAGCTTATTTTCAGTTGGTTTTGAATATGATATCATCCAGATGGTGGCCTTCATTCGTGATACACATTTGTACTCGATTTCTGAAATTTTGCATCACTCATCGGGTCTTTTCCTGCATAGTCGCTGCAATTTCTTGACGAAGCTCACTTTCATTTGTCTGTTAGCAAGCAGAATTTTCATTTCTGGGTGGAAAACAATCATCATTATGAAAAGCCTCTACACAGCCAATGGGGACATCTGATAGCTGGGGGCTACAAACATTGACCAAGAACCATTAATGAACTAAAGGCTGCTATACGCCAAGAAATAACCAAATCATATTCAAAACCATTTGAAAATAAACTGTGTATACCGTGCACTTGTGGATTATGTACTAACATTTTGGATAACATTTATCTTGCCTTGTTTGTTAACCTTTAAAATCTGGGAGGTGTTTTACCTCACTGTGTATAAGAAGAAAATACACAGTTGAGCAGTCAGAACAATAACCTAAAAGCACAAAATGTGAGAGGCTGACTGGGGAAACATTTTTTCTTTTCGTTGTTGTTTGTTGTTGTTGTTGTTGTTGTTGTTATGAGTTCTAAAAGAGTTAGTTAGGGATGGGAAAAGTCAAAGGAGTGGAGGGACATTCTGCAGGGCCCAAACAGTGTACCGAGCAATAGCACAAAAAGAGCTGAAGGGGCAAAGGAAACAACCAACAGCATTCTTACACAATTCTCCCTGGTAATGAGTACCAAGTTTGCAGGACCGAAGGAAATTTGTTTTGTTTTTTGTTGTAAAGCAAGCTAGTAACAGTGTGCCAGACTCAATCAAACATAGCATCATAGATTGAAGAGTCCAGCTTCTTCCAATCCATAGCAATTTGGGAGTGCGCCACAGTTTAATCATGCTGTACTAACTTGTTGAGGGGTCTACTATGTATCTTAACTGGGAAGCACAGAAGCATATGAGGGTCAGTGTGTACAGTGTATAAGTGGTGATTCAGAGCTGATCGTAGATGTGCTAAAAATAGCACATGTACAATCACAAGCAGAGGTGCAAAAGCACCCGCCATGTTTTGGGTCACAGCGGCTGCGTGTGACATCACGCAGCCGCCGTGGCCCGCCCCAACAATGGTCTGGACATGCCTGTGTTGTCCTGACCGCACCCTCCCCAGCACCGTTTAAATGTCACTGGCACACCCCCTCCTGCCCCGCCTCTGCCTGTCAATCAGGCAGAGGCGATCGTACCCGTTTGCATCTCACTGTGTGCGCACGCGCAGTGCAGCCGCTGCATGTGTGCACAAGACAGTGGGATTCAGGCTGCGATCACTTCTTCTTTTTTTTTCTTTTTTTTTTATAATTGAGTGACTAACATTATTATTATTATTATTATTATTATTATTATTATTATTATTTTTTATATGGTGCCACAAGGGTTCCGCTGCACCCAATTACAGAGTACATATGCACATAATCAAAACAGGAAAACGGTGACTTACAGTTGAAGACAATATAGGACAAATACAGGGTAACTAAGCATAACTACACCAGTAAACAACAGAGATAAGTTTCAAGGTGGCCAAAAACACCCCTTTACCTGGGTTTTCTGGGTAATGGTGTGTATTAAAACTCTTCCCACTTTGCAATGCTTCTCACCTTGTACTTCTCTTGGTATTAGTGCCTCCACCCGAATCTTGACATGACGTGTTCTTCTGGGGAGTGTTCACTTTCAGGAACACGAGAGGGAGATTCAGGAAACCCCCTGCCCCACCACGTGCTTAGACAGCCCCCACTACAGGAATATAGCACACGGATATGTTGCAAAATGTAACTTATAATGTATTTCTTTTTGTTCTTCTAAAAGGTTTAATATGATTATTTACATTAATACTGTAGAACTGATGTGGGAAAGAGAGATGCTTATGCTAAAACAAAGAGGTTAGGTGCCAATTAGAAAACAAACGTTGCTTTGTGATTGGTTGATATAAGCAACACAGCCATTTCATCAGTTGGAATTAATGACCCAAACTCCTGACAGTTTAATTAAACAAATGTTATATTCGCTCATACTTTTTTAATATCTCTTTCTAAGAATATATCAACAATACCACCATATGCCTTCCATATATATTCATACACAAGTACAATGTGAGCGGAGCCACCTGGCTGTTCTATATATAAGTATGGCAGATGTGAAGGACACAGCATACATTGTACAGTCACCATAAAAAATCTACCTACCTGGAAGATACTAGTATGTTGATTCATTTTATTTACAGTACTTTATAATTATTCATTTCACAATGGAGTGAAAATGGAAGAAATATAGTTACATATAGTATTCTGTAAGGCTTTGTACGCTTTGGTGTCAAAGTGTCCGTGGTGTATATATAAGCAATGATGATTTTCTTTACAGCAGTTGCTCATGTATATAGTTTGCGTATTCAGCAAAGGATTTAAAGAACCTTTTATTTCCCAGCATTTGCATTACATTTAAAGCATCCTAAGCGTGACACCACAGATGTTTTATCAGAGGTCTGTGGAGCCTTCATACAGGAATACATACAAAATCACAGTTGACGGGTTGCCGGCTGTCACCAATACCGACAGCGTCATCCAGTCTGCAGGACCCCTCGCCACAGATTCTATTCCCACTTGGTTGGTGGCGTGGACCCACCAACCGAGTGGGAAATCCGGGTGGTTGTTAGGATTCCGGCTGTCGGCATATCACCGGGTATCGGGATTCCCGCATCAGTCTCTTGTACGCCAGGATCCCGACAGACGGCAAATTGACTACATCCCTTCATAGATACAAATAATGACCTAAATATGTATGTGTTGGCGCTCTTCCCCTTTTAGGGATTATATTAGACCATATTATACTATCTTCTTCGATCTATGTTATTTAACAGTAGAAGTAGTAGCAACAGTAAATTATTGCAGTGAACTTTGTGTATTTAATATATGCTGATGAAGTCCTAAATATGAATATAAATGTAAACTACTGCATTGTAGTAATCATTGTCTTAAAATTTTACATTCCCAGTCTCATATTGTGTCGTTATAGACACTATTATATTGTGTATTAATCATTATTAATTTAATTTATGTACGGTAATCTTTTTAAAATATAGAGATCCGGATGTGTATAGGCATCCTTGTGTTATAATTGCCCTATATACCTTTTTATATGAGTTACAATCATGCTATCTGCTGCAGAGTAAAAAGGATGGCTCCTTATATGCTTGTAATCACTGAGATCGTCCTGATTTAATGAGCCATAATTAGCTTCACCTATGTAGCAGGTATAAGTATCGGACACCCTCACTCCCTGTTATACCTGCCTTTTGGAAAAAGACGCCCTGTTGGCGTTGAAACGCGTTAGGATACAGGTGTACCCTCTCATCATCTGAAGTCCAGCTCACTTTGAGCCAACACAGGAGATCAGTCCTTGACGGCCGCTGTACCGTACAGCTTTCTACCGCCCAGCTGACGCTCAGGTTCCGGGGCTCCGGTGCCTTCTGATCTCGTCGGCGGCATATTCAAGTGAGGCTGATTTGGAGCCCGGCAAGGAGACGCAACTCTAACATCGCCACTCAGAGCGTGGCTGGCTTTTACACACAGCCAGCGCAATATATCCGTGGCTCCAACAGTTCCTCTTCTACATTAGGTGAAGTGCAGGGCGGCTCAATCGGAGCTGCCCGTGGGAGGTAAGCCCGGCCGTTTCAGGTGAGAGCGCACTTACATCGTGTCACAGAGGTAACGTCTAGCGGTCCGGGTCCGATAGCCTGTGCACGGCTACTTTCCACTCTAACCCGGCGGCTACCACAGACACCGCTCTCCCTCCCCCGTGCGGGGGTAAACGGCTGGCTGCACTAACATCACTCCGGGCTCTCCCTGCTAACACCACCACAGCAGCTTGGTTTTGGTGGACACAGCTCATCTGTCTATCCCTGCATTTATTTGAATGCTTAAAACCCATCATAAGGACACTTTCCACTTACAGGAACATTGGAACTGATATATGTCCGTATGGAACAAGGACTGTTTGGGACTTCTACATAATAAGTGAGTTATTATTGGCACACAGACCCATATGTTGGTTAAAAGAGCGTAATAATTATTACCACTATTGTTGAATTCATTACAATATCTTTTGGGGCCATATGTCATAATTATTAAATAATATCTGCATTATTATAATTCATTTGGGCATAGTGATTCTGTACCGTGTAGATTTATGATAATTTATTTATATTAATTGTACTCTCGGGAGAATTGCTGCTAATTTTTATAATAAATGTTTCTTTTTTGATTGTTGAGCGCAACTTGGTTTCTGTTTGTATTGAGTGTTTCTTTGAGGGATTGGCATTCCCTCTCCAAGTCGCTGCTGACAATCACATACACCACCACCCACCGAGCGCACAGTTTTATCGCTCTTACAAATAATGATGTACTGTATTGTATTCTGAAAGGTCTAATTTTAAAACTTTATAGAAAGAAAGAAGTGTGCACTCAATTTATCCAATATGCGCAGTGTGCAAAAGCTGCATGGCAATACAGATGCCTTCCATGGGGTTCACTACGGCTGGCCGGCGGTCGGGCTCCCGGCGACCAGCATACCGGCGCCAGGAGCCCGACCGCCGGCTTACCGACAGCGTGGCGAGCGCAAATGAGCCCCTTGCGGGCTTGCTGCACTCGCCACGCTACGGGCACGGTGGCGCGCTTCGCGCGCCACACTATTTTATTCTCCCTCTATGGGGGTCGTGGACCCCCACGAGGGAAAATAAGTGTCGGTATGCCGGCTGTCGGGCTCCCGGCGCCGGTATACTGAGCGCCGGGAGCCCGACCGCCGGCATACAGAAGACCACCCCTTCCATGTATATAAACACAGTTGTCATGTGCATATATCTAGCAAATTCAAACGTTTGAAGAATTAGCTGTTGATCTGATTGAAGCATTTAAGATTGCAGCCCACACCTCACAGGTCCTTTGCAAGTCCGATACAAACAGTTTCAATCAACACTACTGTGCAATTAAATACAAATACTCACCTCTCAGGTATTTAGGCTGACGTACAACAATGGTCTGGTGTATAAACCACACCCAGAAAGTCTTAAATAGTCTGGATCAACAGCTGGTAAGTCATTAGGCAATGTTTGGAAACAAAACAGAAAAGTAATATGCCCCAGCTTGGTCATTCCCCTCTTGTCCAGGTTATTAGCTGCCTGGCAATATAAGTGCCCTATGTACACAAACCTAAAAACACTCTTGTTTTTGCTTGTACTGTAACTTTTGCATGTGTGTGTGTGTGTGTGTGTGTGTGTGTGTATGTAGGACTTGCGAATATGAGGACCTGTAATATTTTGATCAAAATATGAAAAAAATACCTAATGTTAAGCTGTTAAGAGTACCAAACTACACATTGTGTAGCCATTTTGTGGTGTCTAGTCTGAGTTATCACTTCTTATCTCAATATATACAAAGTGCTTTTAATTATTTCAAACTTATCAAAGTAAATGACCTTCTTTTTAGATGTGATCAGGTCGAGCGAGATTGGGCACTTTTTGGTACTGGGGTGTGCAGCCTCTGTTAACTATGTTCCTATGGGGGCTGCTGCATAGCAGGAGTATGGTCATGGTAATGTTGGAGGCATGTCCACTCCCCCTCTACACCCTGATACCGCTTTCAGATCACTAATGCTGGGTCACACCCAGGAATTGGAAACGGGTCCTTCCCGGGGGCGACCTGGCATTGGACCATGAGAACTGGCTTCCCGTCTCGGCACATTGCCGGGTCAGGTTGCCATCGGGGGCGGGACCGCGGGGGCGGAGGAGGTCCTAGTAGATGAGATCATCTCTGCGCTGCCTCTCCCAATGCTGTGAACTGGTACCCGGTCGCATCGACGCGGGAAATCCGTTCACACTGCACCTGACCTGGTAATAGCCCGGGAATAACCCTTCTTTATTCCTTGGTTGAATTACAGGGTCAGGCGACCCGGGAATTCGGGACTGACCCTTTCACATCGCACAGCGGGTCGATACTGGGTTATTTGTGCGGTGTGAAAGGGGTATGAGAGAGGTCTTTGTACTGTGCTTTTTATATGCCTCCTGCCTCAGTACCCTTGGAGCCTAGATTTAATTACTTTTAGTCTATGTGCCATAATAAATACATGAAATTAAAAATTGTGAACCCCATTAAGCGACTTTCTATGTTATAAATAGCTGTGCTGTTACCTGCTTAAAGAACAAGTTAACTTTGTGGAGAAAACTTTAGCTAGTCTTCTTTCCCCTTGGTTGTCTCTGAGATATTGAGAGCCAGTCATACAGTAAGCTTTCAGTGTTGGGGAGAGGGAGTTTATCCGTGCCACGCTAATACAGTTCAATAGAAGGTAAGATTAGCAAGGACTTGTCCAAAAGTGATATTGTACTTTTAAAGTAAGTTTGTGTGAACAGGGATTTAGGGGCATATGTATCAAAGCTTGCAGAGAGATAAAGTGCCAACCAATCAGCTCCTGTCAATTTACAGGCTGTGTTTGTGGTTGGTTGGGTGGTTGGTTGGGTGGTTGGTTGGTACTTCATCTCTCTCTAAGCTTTGATACATATGCCCCCTTAAATTCACTGGAGCCCAAAGTGTTACATCTTTTCATGCATCCAGCTGCACTCCACGCTTGAATGAAAGCCTTAGAAGTCCTGCCCCCCTCCCTGCTGCAGTTATTGTAGATGCTCATTTCATCCATCATCAGAAAGTACCATCTGGCAAGGTGTATCTTAGTGCAGCTTCTGAGTGTATCTCCTGGGGGTAGAAAAGCAAAATGGAATTGATTTTCTGGTGTGCACATGTTTTCTTATGTGTTTTTGTTAATTGTCATAAAATAATTTATTATCTTTTGAGATTTAGTTTTATTGCCATCATTCCAGAAGCATTACATCTAGCTCCTCACCTATTGATGTTTGTAATGTACATATTTTTACGTCACTATTAAAAAGGGATTTTCCTTCCTCAATGGATTTTACTTCACTTACTCAATAAAAGTTACATTCTGACATAGTTACTCACAGTACACTCTATAAAAATAATGTCCCATTAATAGAATGTTTAAGCCATGTGAGCTGTGACATAATGATACAATTATACAGTAGGCTTTATTGTTGTAACAAAATACCAACAATAAATTTATATAAAGGTACATACACACGGTGCGATTTTGACTATGCGATTCTGACTATACAATATTGCCTTTGTGTGCTTACGATTTTGGCTATGGGCGATTTTGACTATACTTTGTACTAGATAGTCAAAAGTTATTTGCCTGCACAGTCTATTTATTTTTTCTTAAGACACCGACCCGCAGGACCGTGCATCGGTATCGCAAGCTGTGCACACTTGGTGCGATTTGTACTAACTTTCCTTGCAATTTTTTTAGAATTTACATTGAGCAATGATCTATCCAGTGAAAAAATAATATGAACAGATGTGTGCTGAGTATGGTAATAGGAAACATGATAAAATTACAGTACGATGGTGTACCCAGAAGAAACAGGAAGTGTGTTCTAGAGGGTGGGGCACTTGTAGTACAGGCTTCCACCGCTAGGTGAATGTTTGCAGAATCCTTCTGAGCCAGTATCCCCACTGACATTGCAGGGGAAGGTAGCGTTTGACTGCAGTGATTCCCCCCCCCCCCCCCCTTCCAACGAGTTATTCACTCTTTCGCCTATTTTTAGTGAAGTCAAATGTGAAAACAGTGCTCATTTGTCACTTTAATGTGAGAGCGATTGTGCACTCAGAATTTGTACCTCAGGGTGTCAACCAAAGTTTTTATTTGGAAGTTTTGAAAAGGTTGCATCACGATTTGAGGAAAAAAAGTCCCGATTTGTGGTGAACAGGTGACTGGTTCTTCCACCATGACAACGCACCTGCCCACACAGCGCTAAGCAATTTTTAACCCAAAGAATCCTGATATCGCCCCATGTGACCTTTTTTATTTCCTCAGATGTAAACAGACCTATAAGGAAAACGTTTTGCTGATATTGAAGTGGTGAAACAAAAAAAAGGCAAAAGTGCTAAAAGGCATCAACGAAGAAGAGTTTAAAAAAAATGTTTTGTGCAATGGAAAAATTGTTTGGACAAATGTATTGATTCAAGTGGAGAGTACTTTGAGGGTGACTGAAGTTTCAAAATGTGCAAATAAATACTTAATAATTCCTGTTTCTTTTGGGTATCCCATCGTATAATAACCCAATACACTGTTTATTTTCTTCTCTTTTTTTTTAAAGCATTTGCCCATGTAGCATTCAAAATTTGCATTTAGCTTGAAAAGTGGTCTTACAATATGTTTTCACAGGGTTCATAAATCCCTAAAACCATACCTCCCAACATGACCCTCTCCAGGAGGGACACCATGCTCTGCTCCTGGACTTTTCTCTTAATTTATAATTGCCAGCACCTGTGCTGAAACACCTTTCTTGTCCATTAACCTGTTCAAAACAGGTGTAGACAATCATACATTAAGAGAAAAGTCCAGAAGCAGAGCATTCTGTCCCTCCTGGAGAGCGTCATGTTGGGAGGTATGCTAAAACTACTACTACTACTACTACTACTACTACTACTACTACTGTTTAAGTCTGGTCATGGTTAAAATGCTGTGCAAATTCTGATTAGATCACTTTTATTGTATTAAATTTTTTGACACTACAAGTAGAGAAGGTGCTTTGGCTTATCTGGTAAGGAGTAAACACTTTTCTAAGGCGGTTATTCAAAGTATTCAAGTTAATGAGCCTTTATCCCATTTCCACAAAAAGGGATTGCATATAGTTAGAACAGAGCGGTTGGGCATGTCCCTATGGGAGCTGCAGCAGCCCTTGGGAGAGCTGCCGGTGGTCCCTGCAGCAGACAGGGAGTGGGAGTGCTGGCCAACGAAGACCACTTGCTGTGGATCCTGCGATGGGGTCTCAATTTTGCCAGCACAGAAAGCAATTATACAAACTATGTTTAGTTTTTGGACCCGTTATTTAGGTTGAAAAGGGGTGTAAATCAGTTTTTCAGTGGTTGAATTTTTTTAAAATATGAGTGTTCTAATATTAACATGATCATATTTAAAAAATCTAGTAAAAAATAATAAAAACACTAATCACAAAAGGTGTGATGTAATTGAAAATGTATGCAATTGTACAGAAATTGAATAGTTTGTTCTAAAATATGTAAACTTGTTACGTCTGTGACCAGCTTTAGCCATGTGCCATTTCCTCTCTTGTGCCTTCTATCACGTTGTAATATCTCTGGAATGTTTTCACTTCAAACACTCTGTAATAACGGGAAGCAACATTTCCACTCTCCAAATCTAATTGTCTCGCACAACACACAATTGAGGACAAACAGTCTTGATTTGTTTTTAACATTGTGGTTAAACAATACTGTAGTGTTTATTATAAATGTATTGTCTCGCTACGTCTTTATTTGGATCATGTGTTGTTTTTCCACATATGTTTGATGTTGTTGTTTCTTGCTTTTACAGATTTTGGTGAGGTGGAGGTTTATTAGTTTTGAAAAAATATAAAGTGACTACATGCATTAACCACCCAGGGTTATGTAGTGATCTAAATCGACTGCACTTAGAAGCTCTTGTACAATTGGATATATGTTCAACTTATAAGTGCAAAGTGTGTTTTAACCTCTCTGCGCTTGGAGACAACAAGGGTGCAATAGGGCAACTATTGTAGATAGAGTACAGTAAAGGTATTCCATGCACCATACGTACCGTGTACAGGTTGAGGGAGATGTAAATACAAGGCGTATCTGTTGTGGTGGGTGTGGTATATCTGGTAGATTGTCACAATGTTGACCATTCATTATTGTTGAAATGAGAATGCCAGCATGGTTGTAATTGGTGGACACATTGGGGAGAAAAGTCTGCAGAATTAAGAGGAAGGCTGTGAAGCAAGAATGAATCCATTATGTTTAAGGGCATGCTGAGAGGCTATATAAAAGTCTAATGGAGCAAGGAGGGTATTCCAGAGATTAGGAGTAGCTCGGGGGGAAATCCTGAATGCGAGATTGGTGAGGCGACAATCATTAGCAGATCAAAGAGAGCCTGTGGGAGTATGGGGTCTATGTACTATGCCTTAGAAAGATGTAAAGTACCAACCAACCAGCTCCTGTCATTTTTCAAATACAGTGTGTAATATGGCAGTTAGGAGCTGATTGGCTGGTACTTTATCTCTGTCTACGTTTTTTCTCTATTCAAGGCTTAGTGTTGCAGCCTCTGGGGCCTTTCAGAAAAGGTGTGTTTATACTGACAGATCATGTGACGCTTAGATTGCACACAGGTGGACTTCATTTCACTAATTATGTGACTTCTGTAGCAATTGGTTGCACCAGAACTTTTGAGGGGCTTCATAGCAAAGGGAGTGAATACATATGCATATGCCAATTTTTTAAGTTTTATTTATAAAAAAAAAAATATATACATTTTTCTCATTTCACTTCACCAACTTAGACTATTGTGTGCAGATCCATCACATAAAATTCAGATTAAAAAAAATAAATATTAATTACAGGTGGCAATGTAACAAAATAGGTAAAAAGCCAAGGGGGGTGAATACTTTAGCAAGGCACTGTAAGCTATTGTCCTGTAAAGTGCACTTCACTGCAATAACATATTAATATAATGTCAGCTGAGGAAGCAGTACCACAGCTCTTGTTTAGTTCATCAACTGCAAATATGAATGTTGTATTCTGAACAATTAAGGACAAGTAATGTCTCTTTATAAACAGCCCATATTCACTTGGTGCATTATTTTTTACTGGAAATGTACATTTCAGTTTTGCAGAGTGTATTTTAGGATATATATATATATATATATATATATATATATATATATATATATACAACAAAATGTACCCAGATTTTTTCTTTAGGAACTTTGTATAAAGCATTAACCTCAAATCTAAAGTGACCAGATTATCCCTTTTACCTGGGACGCTCATGGATTACACAGGTTCTGTGGCTGATTAAAACCAGCTGAAATGTAGGCTTGAAGTCAGCCAGCCACAGAACCTGTGTAATCCATGAGCGTCCCAGGTAAAAGGGATAACATGGTCACCCTATCTAATCAGTCACTATAAGAAAGTATTGAGGGAAGGGAAACAGTAGTAGCACCATAAAAAGTATCCTAGACTGAAAGGAAATGTGAGTAGACACTAACTGCTGTACAAACAAATCTGTGAGCAATGTAGCCACGCACTAGGAGGTCCAAAAGGTAAGATCTGCTTATTCAGACTCCAGGTTGAGCTGCGGCATGACTATGTACATGTGGATCAAAGACTGCTCATTCCTTTCAGGCTTACCCAACTTCCTCTTAGTTCTCCAGCTTTCTCCCACAGTCCAAAATCTAATAACTGGCTAAATAGAAAATTGTCTGCTGGGTGTCTGATAGAGACTTTTGGGAGAGATGTACTACAGCTACACTTACTGTGCCGCTACAGCTCTTCCTGCTATTCTTCTTATCGAGCTGATCGGCCCTACTGCGCATGCGCAAGATCTCAGGTGCAGTCAGACCCCGGACAGAAGCTCCTGCAGGTTTCTACACATACTGTCGGGTAATCCTGCTGATGTGTGAAAAAAGAAGCCATAAAAATGTGCTTATTCTTAATAACACCGGAATTACTTTCTGACGCCAATAGTGACAGTAAAATAGTAACGATGAAATCATTAGATGTTTGCAGGTAACATAGAGGAAAGTTGTTTTGAACGTTAGTGTCAATTAGCGCTGGTTATAACGCTTTTAACATTTACCACCTCTTCTTCCATCTCCACCATACTCTTCAAGCTCCAATGGCGTAGTGACTATTGTGGATGAATAAATATGCTCTGTGTAATATGACTGTGGTGATGTATAAATAGAAATTAATACTGTCCTATAGAACTCTGAAATGTGGAAAAGAAAATGGAAAAAGTGTTCAGTCACTCCATTCAATAAGAATTTGCTCAAATTCCTGAATACAGTAGAACAAATGTGTTTGTTTGTTTTTAGACACATTAACAGTCCAGGTTTTAGTAATACTGAGAGCATTAGGTTGAATAAAAAAAAACTGAGATACAAATTAATTCACCTGTGCTCAAGTAGGGCTATCCGTAAGATATGGACTGTTGGTGTGCTTTGAGGACCGTAGTTGGGAACCCCTGGTTTAGAGTATGTGTCTATAGTTACATTAATGTCCATGCCTGCTATAGTGACAGTTCAGGTATTGTTCAGTGTATGCTTTACTTGGTAATTTATTATCCTAAAAAAAGCAATCCCATGAAATACTCAATAAAAACAAATCTGATCCCCTTCTAGTAATTAGTACTTTTGAATGGTCATCCTACTGCAGATGGGTCTTTAATGTTCTCATCAAGCCAGTCCTGCTGCAGTAATGACTCGGACCTTTTGAAATGGGGATAACTGAAACCTGATTTGCATTCATCTGCTTTCATGTCACATTGGAAAGACGACATTGATGTCGCTTTGAAGCATAGACAAAACAATC
Organism: Pseudophryne corroboree; assembly: GCF_028390025.1. Lineage (NCBI taxonomy): Eukaryota > Metazoa > Chordata > Amphibia > Anura > Myobatrachidae > Pseudophryne > Pseudophryne corroboree. Next base: position 574,135,287 of record NC_086447.1, on the reverse strand, counting down.
TTTAAATGGATATGGTTATCAATTTTGTTCAAAGGACCATTTTGTCATACATATGTGTCCCTGATTAGAAGGATATTATGGCAGCCCTAAACTGTCTCCGCGTAGAATGCAGTAGATGGGACTATGTGTAAGGGACTTACTGACAGTGGACATAACTAATTCTAAAAACGAATTTTAACCCAGTGGATCTGTAAAGTGAGTGACATTTATTATGGACTTGATGTACAATAAAAACAATATGGTGTTTGTATACCTTTTTGACACTTATAAGTATAAATGGGATGCAGTCAGCATCCTGGTGCGATGGATGGTGGCTGTCAGGTGACCGAGCCCAGAATCCCGACACCGCACAGAATCCTGGCACCGGAACCCCCAGCCGATGGCAACCCGATGGTGAGTACTGGTGTTAGGGCCAGTAGCCGCCACCCCCTGTGTCCTTAACCCTTGCTGCAACCCCCTGTGATTAGCCTAGCCGACACCCCCTGTGTCCTTAGCCCTAGCTGTAATCCCAGGTGGTTTAGAATAGGGGGCAGTGGAGAGGTAAATTAATTACCCCGGCCCCTGTCGGCATTCTAAAAGTTGGGATTTAGTATCACACACACGAATAAACATATAAAATCAATTTCTCACATGTATCAAAGCTCAATGAGGAGATTTTATCTTTTTCAATTCCTCTTTGAGGATCATGTTAATTACACATTGGAAGACAGACTTGAAACGCTACTTGTTCTTCTTTTTTTTTGGCCTGGAAAGCACTTCAAACATAAGAGTTGGTCCTGAAGAGTTACTAGAGGCCTATGCCAGAATGTTCCCGTTCTAGGGTTCTATAAAGCGGGCTACATGCAGCATCATTTAGATTGGTACTGTAGCTTGTTGGTTTAAGACTATGGCATTCCTTGTGTTTTCCTATCTAGACCTGAATCAATACATTTTGGCTATTCTGCATAGACAACATTATTTGTCCTGTTCCTAATTCTACATACCATTATAGAGCGCTAGTATAGTTAATGTTGGTGCTTATTGCAACGAAGAATGTAATAATACCATAACTAGTACCAATATATTTGTTAATGTTTCTCCACGTAGAATCCATGGGTTACTTGTAAATTAAATTATACTCACAACAATCCTGTGTAGATTGGTCCTCTTCAGAGTTTGTAATTCACGTTTTGCTACAAAAAAACAATATTCTTTTTTTTGAGACTTGGCTATCAGCCTACCATCCGCCGCCCTTGGATGGGGGGGACAGCCTCGGGCTTCACCCCTGGCCCTTGGGTGGCTGGAGGGGGGGACCCCTTGATTTAAGGGGTCCCCACTTTTCCAGGGTACCCCGGCCAGGGGTGACTAGTTGGGGATTTAATGCCACGGCCGCAGGGACCGGTATAAAAGTGTCCCCCCGGCTGTGGCATTATCTCTCTAGCTAGTGGAGCCCGGTGCTGGTGTTAAAAATACGGGGGACCCCTACGTGTTTTGGCCCCCGTATTTTTGGCACCAGGACCGGACGCAGAGCCCGGTGCTGGTTGTTAAAATACGGGGGATCCCCTGTCATTTTTTTCCAGATTTTTGCAACCAGGACCGGCTCAATTTTAACCCATTCCCAACCCTTCCCACCACTTCCCACTTAAAAACATGCACTGATCTCTCCTATTTTTTTTAGTCAGTAAAAAAAGAAAAATATTATTTAAAAAAATCTATTAAATAATACTTGTTGCTCCTAAATAGACAAACCAAGTAGATAATCCCTTCTAATATAAATAGATATGCTATTAGCAATAAAAAAAACACACTAAAAAATGTTTTTAACATTTTTTATTAGTTCACGACAGCAAAATGAGGCGGAATGAAATTGACGAAATGACTGTCGAAAAGCACCGTTGTTGAATCGACATTCTTCAATTGAATATACTTTTGTCAAAAAGCCGCATTTTTACCATTGCAGACATGTCGAATTTGAGAAATGTCAAATTGCAAAAAGTCGAATCTGAAACGGCAGGTTTTTAGTCGAAAAGTACTGTATTGCATTGTCGAATCCAATTTGACAGGTTTTTTTTTGGACGAAAATGCCTCGTTTTTCAACTTTTGCGGCAATTCGACCGCAATTGCATATACCCCTAAAACTGCTATCTCATGTGAGCATTTTCTAGATCAAATCAATTCCAAATCAACCTTCTCCTAACTTTTCTGAGGGTATTGGTGAAATTTGGGAGTAAATAACCTTCTTCTGTCCTGAGTTTTGGACATATTGAGTATGCTGTCACTCAGTGATTTCTTTATTGTCCACAACATTATTTATTTATTTAAATATATTTCTATTTATTGGAATAATCAAAAATAATCAAGGAGAAAGGAGAACATTGGACAGAAAAATGAAGCAACATCTTGGAAGCAATGACATGAGACAAAGCAGTAAACCTCAATGGTGTGTAATCCATACAGGGTAATCCAAAAGCTTCAAAGAGCATGGGTTTATTATTTATTTTATTAACAGTTTCTTATATAGCGCAGCAAATTCCGTTGCGCTTTACAGCTGGACACAATTAGATGACAAAACTGGGTAAAAACAAACCGTCATAGAGGTAGGAGGGCCCTGCTCGCTAGCTTACAATTCTTGGACCCGAGTGCGAACAATGTTCCCCGTATGGTAATCCATACTTATGTTTACTTTGAAAATGAACTGCCTGGTTAGGCTATGTGGGTTTAATTACACTGTTCACTGTATAATATATATCCTTTATTTATTCTCTGTCATTGATGTGCTAGATTAATATGTACAGTTACGTTTTCACCTCCCACTATGCTATAGTGCTAGTTCTAATGACCAGTGCGTTGATCTTCCGAAAAAGTGATGCTGGCTGAGTGTGCCCAGGGAAGGGCAGTGACCAGTATTTAATGTTTCCTGTCTCACATAGCATACTGTTCCCAGTGGTCCAGCTGGGAGGAGTGTAGGAAGTCCTCTTGGAATGACAATGATAAGCACAGATCCTTTGTTTCCATGGACGGCGTTCTGCCAGAATTCATAAGCAGTGTGATAAAGGAAGGGAGGTTAGTTAATTAGTTACTTACTGTATTGTGGCTTAAAGGTGAAGACGACATAGGCGGTCGTCCCGTGGCCCCCACACAGAGTAATCTGACAATTGGGACAGCGACTGACACTTCTCAGGCTGCATAAAATGCAGAGCAGAGCATCTCCAGAGTCCCCCATCAGCGGCACATAACAAACTACTGCCCTTATTTCTCTTACGTCCTAGAGGATGATGGGGTATAGACGGGTCCACCAGGAGCCATTGGCACTTTAAGAGTTTGAGAGTGTGGGCTGGCTCCTCCCTCTATGCCCCTCCTACCAGACTCAGTTTAGAAAATGTGCCCGGAGGAGCCGGTCACAGCTAGGGGAGCTCTACAGAGCTTCTTTAGTAAAAGTTTATTTTTAGAGTTTATTATTTTACAGGGAGGCTGCTGGCAACAGCCTCCCTGCAGCGAGGGACTAAGGGGGAAAGCAGTGTCCGCCCTGCGGGGTCTGAGCCACTATCACCACTGACAGGACACTGAGCTCCTGAGGGGATAGATCGTTCCCCGCAACAGGGGATCGCTCCTCCCAGCAGCATGCCGCCACCACCTTACAGAGCTGAAGATCAGTGGCGAGTGAGTCACCGACCCCCTAGCAAGTGGGGGGCCAGTGTGAAGATGGCGGCAACAGGGTAGGAGCGCAGTACTAACTGCGCTCTGGAGGCTCAGCTGTACTTAGTGAGGGTCTGTGAGGGGCGCCCTAAGCCAGCGCTTGAACCCTGCACTGGTCAGCAAGCATGTCGGGGTCCGTGGATCTCAGCCAACATTTTACCTCAGGCCAGTATAATCCTTGTGAAGAGCGGGAAGACGGCGCCATTTTGGAGGCGGAGCTTCTCCTCAGAGCGGACAGCGCCATTTCCTGCATGCACAGCGCTGTCCAGGAAGAGCAAGTCCCTCCACAGCAACTCCAGCTATCTCTCACGGTACCAGGGGGTTGTAGAAGGGGGGGGGGGGGGCAGGCTGCATTAAGACTGTGTAACCTATTAAGGTGCGCAGTCAGCGCCAGTAGGGGTCTCCCTTTACATTAAAAGCGCTGTGTGTGGGTTGGCTCCAATCTCTGTGTCTCTTGCCATTCTTGGGGGTGAAACTCTGTCCTCCCCTGTGTGTGTGTGTGTGTGTGTGTGGAGTGTCTGTGGTCTCCATTAAGCAATGTCTAGGGACTCTGTGTCATGTGCTGCAGAGGATATGACCTCTCAGGATGATCCCATTCTATGTAATCAGGATTGCACTGGTTTAGCACAGATACCAGCAAGGGAGCCTGAGTGGTTATCCTCTATCAAATCTATGATTTCTCAGATTTCAAATAGGATTGCACAAAATGAATCTGCAACTCAGGCTTTACAGAACTCTATGGCAGTCTGGCCCAGTTCTGGTACCTCAGGGCTCCTGCGCAGATCATGCAGGATGATAAGGATACCGATTCTGACACTGCAGACGGTGACGGGGATGTGTTGCGGGGGGGGGGGGGGCAGCATCTCTAAAGTGGTGCAGTTCATGATAGAGGCTATTAGAGATGTGTTGAATATTGCTGATACAACACCTGAGCAGGTTGAGGAGGCTTACTTCACTGAAAATAAGAAAGCCTCACTAACCTTCCCTGCGTCAAAGGAATTAAATGCTATTTTTGAAAAGGCTTGGGAAAACCCAGATAAAAAAATTTCAGATACCTAAAAGGGCTCTCGTGGCATTTCCTTTCCCGGTAGAGGATAGGTGAAAATGGGAAAACCCGCCTATTGTTGACGCGTCAGTATCCAGACTCTCAAAAAAGGTGCTTTTACTGCCTTGAAAGAGCCGGCTGATCGTAAAATTGCTAATACGCTCAAATCCATTTACACTGCTTCCGGGGCAATACTATGTCCCACTATTGCCAGTGCTTGGATTGACAAAGCTATAGTAAAGTGGTCAGGCACGTTACTTGAAGACTTGGATACTATGGAGATATGTGATGTTGAATTGTTTTTACGTAACATTCAGGATTCGGCAGGATTTCTGGTAGAATCCATGAAAGACCTGGGTTCCATGGCTGCGGGAATTTCTTCCATGTCTGTATCAGCTCGTCAAGGACTGAGGTTGCACCAGTGGTCTGCCGACGCGGAATCCAGGAGAAGTGTGGAGACCCTACCCTACACAGGTCAGGCTCTCTTTGGGGAAGCATTAGATGCGGGGATCTCCACGGCTACGGCTGGTAAGTCACCTTTTCTTCCCTCAGCTACACTTGCTCCGAAGAAACCCTTTTCTTCAACTTCATCACAGCCCTTTCGGTGTACCAAGCCCAGAAAGGCCAAGCCATCCATCACCTTCTTTCAGGGAGATCGGCTGAAGTCCAAGAAACCTGCGGCTGCAGGTTCCCAGCAACAGAAACCTGCTTCAGGTACACCAAAGTGCTCCGCATGATGGTGGATTGCATGGCCCGGAGGTGGGGCCAGTGGGAGCGAGACTCAGGCATTTCAGTCACGCCTGGGTGTCATCTGGCCTGGACCCCTGGGTGCAAGATATTGTGTCTCGGGGGGTACAGGCTAGAATTTCAAAATCTCCCTCCTCACCGATTTTTCAAATCAGGCTTGCCAGCTCTGCCAGTTCAAGTTCAAAATGGAGTCTCTAAGGGCTGTGATATCAGGTCTGGAGGAGGGGGAATTCCTGGTATCCCTGCATATAAAGGATGTGTACCTCCACATTCCAATTTGGCTGCCGCATCAAGCTCATCTTCGATTCGCACTGTTGGACTGTCATTTTCAGTTCCAGGCCCTACCGTTTGGCCTCTCCACAGCACGGAGGGTATTCACCAAGGTGATGGCGGAAATGATGACTCTCCTCCGCAGACGGGGTGAACATAATTCCGTATCTGGACGATCTGTTGATAAAGGCATTGTCCAAGGTGTTACGGTCCATAGCTCTCACGACCCAGGTTCTCAGGGAACATGGTTGGATCCTGAATCTTCTAAAATCTCATTTGGAGCCAACCAGGAGGTTGTCCTTTCTGGGAATGATCCTCGACACGGAAGTGCAGAGGGTGTTTCTTCCAGGGGAAAAAGCGTTAGTGCTTCAAACGATGGTCCAGGATGTCCTGAAGCCAACCCGGGTGTCGGTTCATCAGTGCATTCGCCTTCTGGGAAAGATGGTAGCCTATTACGAGGCCCTGCAGTACGGGAGGTTTCACGCTCAGTCCTTCCAACAGGATCTCCTGGACAAGTGGTCGGGATCCCATCTACACATGCACCAGAGAATACGTCTGTCACCATAAGCCAGGATTTCACTGGTGGCTGCAATTACCTCACCTTCTGGAGGGCTGCAGGTTCGGGATTAAGGACTGGATCCTTCTAACCACGGATGCAAGTCTCCGGGGCTGGGGCGCAGTCATTCAAGGGGAAACCTTCCAAGGAAGGTGGTCAAGCCTGGAAGCTGGCCTGCTGATAAACGTTCTGGATCTAAGAGCCGGCTACAACGATCTTCTCCAAGCGGCCCATCTTCTGAGCAATCGGGCCATTCAAGTGCAGTCGGACAATGTGACAACAGTGGCTTACATAACCCAACAGGGCGGAACGAAGAGCAGAGCTGCAATGTCAGAGGTAACCAGAATCATCCTCTGGGCAGAAAAACACGCGCTGTCAGCAATCTTCATTCCGGGAGTAGACAACTGGGAAGCGGACTTCCTCAGCAGACACGATCTCCATCCAGGGGAGTGGGGTTTCCATCCGGAGGTGTTCAAGGAGGTAACAGATCTTTGGGGCATACCCCAGATCGTCATGATGGCCTCTCATCTCAACAAGAAGCTTCGGCGGTATTGTACTAGGTCGAGGGACCCACAAGCAGTGGCGGTGGATGCCCTAGTGACTCCGTGGGTGTTCCAGTCGGTATATGTGTTTCCTCCACTTCCACTCATCCCAAGAGTTCTAAAGCTCATAAGGAGAACAAGGGTTCAAGCGATCCTCATTGCTCCAGACTGGCCAAGAAGGGCTTGGTATGCGGATCTTCTGGATCTACTGCTAGAAGAGCCGAGGCCTCTTCCTCTTCAGGAGGACCTGCTGCAGCAGGGGACATTCGCCTATCAAGACTTACCACGGCTACGTTTGACGGCATGGAGGTTGAACGCCTGATACTAGCTCGAAAGGGCATTCCGAACAAGGTCATTCCTACCCTGATTTAGGCTAGGAAAGGAGTAATGTCTAAACATTACCATCGAATTTGTAAAAAATATGTATCTTGTTGTGAGTCCAAGAAATTTCCTGCAGTGGAGTTTCAACTGGGACGGTTTCTCCTCTTCCTACAAGCTGGTGTGGATATGGGCCTGAGGTTGGGATCTGTGAAGGTCCAGATTTCGGCCCTATCCATTTTCTTTCAGAAACAATTGGCTACCCTCCCTGAGGTTCAGACCTTTTTGAAGGGAGTTCTGCACACCCAACCTCCCTTTGTACCGTCTACGGCGCCTTGGGACCTTAACGTGGTGTTGCAGTTCCTCCAATCGGACTGGTTCGAGCCTGTACAGGAGGTTGAGGTCAAATTTCTTACATGGAAGGCTGTCACGTTGATGGCCTTAGCTACTGCTAGACGTGTGTCGGAGTTGGGGGCTTTGTCCTGTAAAAGCCCTTACTTGATCTTCCATGAAGATAGAGCTGAGTTCCGGACATGTCAGCAGTTTCTTCCGAAGGTGTTGTCGGCATTTCATATCAACCAACCTATTGTGGTGCCAGTGGCTTCTGACGCCTCAATTTCATCAAAGTCCTTGGATGTTGTAAGGGCTCTGAAAATCTATGTGAAGAGGAATGCTCGTCACAGAAAATCGGACTCTCTGTTTGTCCTGTATGATCCCAATAAAATTGGGTGTCCTGCTTCTAAGCAGATGATCTCTCGCTGGATCAGGTTCACTATCCAGCATGCGTATTCGACGTCAGGATTGCCGTGTCCTACGACTGTCAAGGCCCACTCTACTCTCCTAGGCGGCTGCCCGGGGTGTCTCGGCATTACAACTTTGCAGAGCTGCAACTTGGTCTGGGTCGAACACGTTTGCAAAGTTCTACAAGTTCGATACTTTCACTGAACTTCAGATCATCAGAGGCCAATCAGTTCTGCAGGAGCCTCCGCGCTCTCCCTCCCATTCTGGGAGCTTTGGTACATCCCTATGGTACTAATGTGGACCCTAGCATCCTCTAGGACGTAAGAGAAAATAGGATTTCGGTTACCTACTGGTAAATTCTTTTCTTGTAGTCCGTAAAGGATGCTGGGCGCCCGCCCTGCGCTTCGTTTTCCTGCTATCGTTATTGGTTCAGTATAACTTCGTTTTAGTTGATTACTGCATTGTTACTTGGTAAGTAATGTTTCAGCGGTTGCTGAGTTTTCAAGCTAAGTTAGCTTGATGTGCCTTGTATGTGTGAGCTGGTATGAATCTCGCCACGATCTGTGTTAAATCCTTCTCTCAAAGATGTCCGTCTCCTCGGGCACAGTTTCTAGACTGAGTCTGGTAGGAGGGGCATAAAGGGAGGAGCCAGCCCACACTCTCAAACTCTTAAAGTGCCAATGGCTCCTGGTGGACCCGTCTATACCCCATGGTACTAATGTGGACCCCAGCATCCTCTACGGACTACGAAAAAAGGATTTACCGGTAGGTAATCAAAATCCTATTTTATCAATGAGTTATAAATTTCACTGTGAGTGATAAATTGCACCAGCCAATTCGCTCCTGTCATTATTCAAACACAGAGGGAGATTTACTAAGCAGTGATAAAAGTGGAGAAGTGAGCCAGTGGAGAAGTTGCTCATGGCAACCAATCAGCATTGATGTAACATTTATAATTTGCACACTGTAAAAGTATACAGAACAGCTTCTCCACTGGCTCACTTCTCCACTTTTATCACTGCTTAGTACATGTCCCCCACAGTCTGTAACATGGCACGTAGGAGCTGATTGGCTGGTGCAATTTATCACTCACAGTGAAATTTATCACTCATTGATAAATAAGGGCATACATCTGTACCGCTGATGAAGGGACTCTGAAGCCGCTGCGCTGTATGCAGCCTGAGCAGCGGCAGGTGCTCTCCCAGTTGCACGGTCAGTAAGAACAGAGGTGAAAAACTCGGGAGCCGCTTAGCCCTGCGCTATAGGCAGTCTGAGCAGTGTCAGCCCTGGCCCCAATTGCAGGGTCAGAGGTGAGTACCCAGGTGGCGGGAGGGGAGGTTTGTACTGCAACCATAATGGAGGAGAGGGAATAGGCAGCTTGTAGACAGGGCAAGGGGTAATTTTACTGGAGAAGCACCACACAATTGAGTTGTCCCAGGCCCCCCACAAGCCTTTAACCGGCCCTGCCAAAAATATAATATGCAATTTTGAGGGAAAGGCAGAATAATAATATTTGTCAACTAGAACCGTGCTTGTCAATACAAAAAAGTGGAGGTGCATATTGATAGTGTAGGAGCTTCCGCAGTTTAGTATATATATATATATATTGATTCACGTTTTTCGCATTTATTAAGATATTTACTGTTAATCACAAAATGAGTTGATATGTCCTTAAGAAAAATGTGCAGAGCTGGTCAGAATGTTGTATTTGCTGAATAATCTTGTTTTAAGGCATGACTTGTACAAGACAAATGCAACATTAAATGTATTGGAAATGTATCTAGGACGGACAAAGCAACACCAGATATATCCAAGGCTAATTGAGAAGAATAAAGAAAGAAATCTTTTGAGTTTATGTCCGAAAGACTGATAAACGAAACAATAACCATTTTCAAGGCTGTCCTAGTTGCCACTTCTAACATTGTATAACAATCGATGTATTTTCAAGACATACATGGTGTATTCTGATTGGCTAAATATATTGGCAAGCATAAACCCTTTGTGTTCAAGCTATAAATAATAAAGCCATGACGGCCCCCAAACAGATCAACTATGAACTGCTTAGGTTACACAATGATCCGGTGTCACTTATTCATTCACTGATCTCCAACCGGTTGCTAAGGGAAACAGCATTCTGACTGATGACTGAAGAGAGTTCATAATCAGACCTATTGTTAACATACCCTATCAATATTTTCATATCTTTTAGAAATGGAGATAGAAGATCTAATAATACAGGATGGCTGTCATGTCTCCAGCATCCATAGTGGGAATGCCCCCTAAAATTATTAGATCTTTAGTCTATGAAATAAATACAATTTTTGCTTCCAGTTTACCACCATATTATACAAAAGTAAGTTGCCCCTTGAGTGCTGTCACTTGGACCTGCATTTCCTGGCATGCCCCCAGCCCAGAATAAGAATAGAGTAATACCCCTTTCAGATTACAAATGCCAGGTTGTACCCAGGATTTTGTACACGGGTCCCACCTGGATGCATCTTGGCTGAGTCCCCTTTCCGGCTGGCGGCTGTTCCCAAGTCGTCATCGGCGCTTCACACTGATGCAGTGCCAGCACTTCATATGCTGTAAATGGGTCTCTGGTCAGATCAACCTGAGTTACCCGTTTACACCGTACAGTGACCCAGGATTTTTTTTAAAGACCCTTTCAGACTAAGGAAAATCCCAGGTATCTGCCCATTCACGTGCAGTAACCCAGGATTTTGCTGATAGTATGAAAGGGGTATATTTCTGTGTAAGTTTTTTTTTTCTTTTCCTTTTTGTTTCAAAATTGCAACAAACATTTCTCTATGTAATCTTAACCTCTTTATTTATATCCTTTCTGTAACTAAGCATTGTACTCCCATTTTGTAAATAGAGTGTTCCTTTTATTAGTATATTAGACTATTAAGAGTCTTTTTTTTTATTTATATGTGCTCCAGAATATCTTCTTTCAGAAGCTACTAGATCAGAGGTTCCCAAACACAGTCCTCAAGGCACCCTAACGGTCCAGGTTTTAAGTATATCCATGGCTCAGCATAGATGGTTAAAACAAATTGACTGAGGCGCTGATTAAGTCACCTGTAGCCAAGCATGCATAAACTTAAAACTGAACCATTAGGGTGCCTTGAGGACTGTGTTTGGGAACCTCTGTACTAGAGCACTGATTTTATCTATAATTAATATTTATTGCTAGAAGCAGGGTCAGACCGAGTGCTAGTTTGTGTTGCAGATCCTTCACGGTTTTGATAGTGTTAGGGGGACCTGTGGTCCCCATAGTATATTCCATGGGTTTTGGCAGATAAGAGAGGTGCAGAGGGATAGAATATTAATTGTATATATTAATATTAATTGTAGTAGACATACTCGGGATCTGTGTGATCACAGTCCTGATGCTAGTTTAGTACCAATCATGGTGATATAGTTATTGGTGCTGACTTAGGGCCTAATTCAGACCTGATCGCTATGCTGCGTTTTCGTACAGCGGGCGATCACGTCTAAACTGCGTATGCACTGCAATGCACGGGTACAAAGCAAATCGACGCTCAGCGATGGGTTTGTGCGAAGGATCCAAGATTGACAGATAGAAGCCGTTTGTGGGTGGCAACGATCTGTTTTCTGGGAGTGTTTGGGAAAAACGCAGGTGTGTTCAAGCGTTTGCAGGGGGGGTTCCTGACGTCAATTCCGGTGCTGGACAGGCTGATGTGATCGCAGCGGCTGAGTAAGTCCTGGGCTGTGCAGAGACTGCACAAGATCTGTTTGTACAGCTCTGCTACACAGGCGTTCGCACACTTGCACAGCTAAAATACACTCCCCTGTGGGCGGTTACTATTTGATCGCAGCAGTGCAAAAATCGCTTGTCTGAATTAAACCCTTGTCTGAGTCAAATATGGATACTTATTGGGGTCCTTAACGCCATAGTTAAAGTTTGAAGAAGTTTTCAGTGAACTGACCATTTGTTTTAGCAGTCTCTCCGCATAGAGTGAGATCGGTAAAATCCCAATTTCTATGCCACTATTACAAAAGTTGCCCTGGTAATTGAAAGGGAATTGTTGTTACCCTATGAAAATAAACACTAAGAGGCTTAGTGGTGTGTCCTGGAATTTGCTGAAGGTGCTATAATAGCAGATGTGTTGTGCTTTGCATGTGAACTATCACGTGAATGTGCTTGGTGAAAAATAGAACTTAATTCCACTGTTATGACTGTAACAGAACAGTTACTTTTACCATGTGATACAAAGATAGATACCTCACTGTGGTTGGTATTTAAATTGCCTTAATTTGAAGGAAATTTCTTTTGTTTTGAAATGTTTAAATAAAATAACTTTTCTTTTTAATGTTTTCAGCACTACAGGTTAAATTATCTGCAATGTGCTTAAACTTCGCTTTAGATCGCTTTATCTGTATTCCGTCTGGATCAATGGAGCCAAATGGTTCAAATGTTGTTTATTGCAAACAAATGTAGGTCTTTGGTAGACAGAGAACTTTAGAAAGATTGAACCTCATGTGTACTATAGTGACTTTGCCCTTTACAAAATCCATCTCGCTTACTTATTATAGAGCCAGGGGTAGGTAACATTTTTCCTTTTGTATGCCAGACATTCACCATTACAAGCCAAAAATGTAGTAGGAGGGGGGGGGGCTGACCCTACAAGTGGCATTAAAATTATCCTGGAGTCGAGGAGGAAAGTCCAGTGGTGCACAGGTGCATTGCACTGGGGACTAAGGGGCCCACCGCTGCCCAGACCAACAATGATTTTCTGCCTTCTGCCCAACCATTTTGATTGCTATCAGAAGACTAGCCCAGTGCTGGGAGCAGAATTGGCCCCCCCACCTTAGGTACCTGTTCCTTATCTTCGTGGGACTGACCTTGTTTTTGTGCAGCCTCATCAGTCTACCATGTGAGCCAGATTAGTAGATAACACCTGCCTCCTATCAGCGCCAATGATCACTGCTGTGTACTGCTCTAATTCACAGGCAGCTATCTGGGGTATCTAGTAATACTAGAGCCTGCCTGACTGAGTACTGATTTGAGAAAAGCCCCCACATAGGTACATCCCCCCCCCCATTCTCTGCTCAGCTCAGAACACTGTGCTTGTACATCTGTAACCCACTTCCTCCTCCGATCACCCACTTTCAAGTGGCATACTATGAACATGGCATTGGGTAGATGAGTGGGGTCCAAAGCATATTTTTGTACCTGCGCCCACCACTCACCAGTTCCGCCACTGCCTGGAGTGCCATCTTGTGGCACTAGTGCCAAGGGTTCACTACCCTGGTTATAGAGACATATCGCGGTTCCTAAGGAACTTTTTCCAATTGCATCTTAACATATAGCAATTGTTCTACTTATATGTGGATCGGCTTTATTATTTTCATCAGAGTAACAAAGTCCTACAAGCTGTTGGTAAGCATTTGTCCATGGACAAACCACAACTGCATCAAAATGTGTATTTATGGACTGTTTCTACCTTGCCCTACCTAACAGAGTGCAATATAATCAATCCTTAAGGCCCATACACACTTGACGATAAAATGAGCAACGTCGTTCATTTCAGCCCTCATCAACGACGTCGCTCATTATGTCGTCAAGTGTGTATGCATCCGACGACTACCGATGCGCGGCCCCGCGGGACGTTAACGACCCTTGCTTATCTGTGGAGCATGTATGCTCAATTTCCACTATGGTTGTTACCGACCAGAGACGTCGTTGAATGTGTATGGTGTCAACGACCAACGACCAAGCCACTGTTCACCAGCCCTGTTCCCAGCTCATTATTTTAATAAACTGTTCAGCTTGGATGCTTCAGCGATGAATGGTCTTTGGTCGTTGGTAGTGTGTATGCTCATGTCGTTTGCTCTGCTGTTCAAGGGAAGTTCAAGGGAAGTCGTTAACGACGGTCGTTAACGACGTGTGCATCGTCAAGTGTGTATGGGCCTTTACTGTACATGCAGTTTTTATTTTTTTATTTTTAATAACAAATTGATTAGTCGAAGTATATCTTATAGTTACATCCTGAAAATAAAATTGTGTGTCTGTGGATATAGGGGTAGTATAACTAGTTACTGCTGAGCCTCGCTGAAAATATTTGCTATTATTTGTGCAGTGTCAACAAAGTAGTACAGGTATGGGACCTATTATACAGAATGCTTGGGGCGTAAGGTGTTGCAGATAAGGGCTTTTCTGTAATTTAGAACCACATGCTTAAAATAGATTACATAATGTCCCCTTCACACTGGCATTCTTGGTTAATGAAATTGTTTAACAGTGCTCCACGCAGTGACTGTAAGAGAATAGATACGGTGGTCGAATCTTGGATTTTTTTTGCATGTTTTATACCGTAGCTTGAATACAGTTTAATAATGTAAAGGGCCCCATACACTTATATGACATGACGGTCCGTCATGTCATATAAGATTTCGTCCAACCTCCCGGCAGCCTTCCCGTTGGTAGGATAGTATTAGATATATCGTATGCAGGTTTTTTTGCATACAATGTATCTTTTACTATCCTATCTATTTACTGCGGGATCCAACATATCACGAGTGCAGCACTCGTGATATGTCGGATCTAGGGGGATCCGAGCCAATGCTCATGGGAACGCGCATCGGATTGGCTTTTCAAGCACCCCGAAAATGCCCAATTTCACTCAATATATCGGGCCGAATGCCCGAATTGGGCTGAAATCGGGCAAAATCAGCCTAGTTTAACTTGAAGAGCATAGGGGTCTGTTGACAGGCTTTCTCAAGAACATTTCATTGACTCCATGTAACGTATTATCACTGAATATTTGCACATTTCCACATGACAAGGAAGAGGCAGTATGCACAGAGAGGCATTTGTCAGTTTTCTTAACCAATCCTAGGAAAAAGCCTTGAAGCTAGAAAGGAAATTGCAGTCATAGGTCAATTAAAGAGCTCTAGTCATCCAAGCAAACATCTGCTATGTCATCTTTATTCTTTTCATTATTTCTTCTTATTTACATGTCTTATTCCTAAATTAATCATTTCTTAAGCCTGCATTGTAACGGGTCTCTTGGATTTGAGCAAAATAAGAAAATAAATGCCAATGCGGTAATGAGTACATGTAATAAAATCAATGAACAAGCAATGATAACTCAAATGAAACATTTAACATACTGTTATTTTTTTGCACTGCACATACTCTAAGTCATTTGCTATTCAAGCAAGGCACTGAAGCACTTATTTTCCAACACCTCCTTTTATTTGCATTCATCACAAGTGAACACATTGAGGTCAGTGGATGTCCTTCCACCTGCCATTACTACAAAGGCCTGAACTTGTTCACTACAGAATGACAGATGGTTTTAAGTGTAACATGCATTATCACATGCGTTTAACCCAATGGCATTGGGTGACAGCTAGGCAGAGATAGATGTTCACTTTTACAGTGGCTTCCAGATGACCATATTTTCTCTCTCAATTGGCATGCTATGTAATTTGGTTGAAAGGAAATATATTTGTGTACACTATATCCTTCTACTGTATTAGGCAAAGAAAAATGATCTGTACAGTCTTTTTAAATACAGGTTAGTGTGGTTCCCAAACAGGGTGCCACAGGGCACTTACAGGGTTGCCCTAGGTTGGTGGTCCAGAAACAACTCAAATTATTTATGGTCATTGTCATAGGCAAAACCAATGCTGGTGGCTGCCAATCAGGGTTGGAAAAAATAGTTTAAAAAACAAACCAAAAAATGCTTTTTTTAGTTTAAACCAGTTTTGTTTTCTTTTTGCATTAATGTTTTAATGAAAAATATATTGAATCAGGTATTAGAAACCTTGATCAACCATGTTTTAATGCTTTCTAACAATAATGTTATTAGGCTTTGATTTGATTTATTTTACATCTTTCAATAAGAACAGTTTTTTTTACAGCATTTTATTACTATTACATCTGAATGTATGGAGATGGACTAAACATATTAATACATACAATGTTCACTCAGATAGATGTAAGTGAACATAAGAACAGCACTTGTCTTACTTATTATAATTAAATAAAACTGAATAGTAATACAAAATGGAAAATGCAAAAGCACTTTTCAGAGAAACACACACACACACACACACACACACACACACACACACACACACACACACACACACACACACACACTTAAGCTGCATGACCATAATCCTAACCCTTCCTGGTGGTGCCTAACCCTTACGTTCCCCCGGTCCCACCCCCATAGCCTAAACATAACCAGTGCAGAATCCCGGCAGACCTCAGTCAGGATTCTGGTGTTTGGGATCCCTGTGCCAGCATTTCAATCCATGTCGGAATTCCAAGCAGTGTCGGGATTCTGGCATCTGTATTCTGAATGGATCCCGTTAAATTGATTGGTTCAGTTCCTGAAAAATATCCTTAGTCTTTAGAGATGATCCTGTTTTCAGGTAAGATAAAAAAAAAGGACTGGCAGCATGCCCCCATCCCAAATTGTAAACTAGCCCATTTGGTTGGGTTAGGTTTAGGCACTTGGGAAGGGAGGGTTTAGGGTTAGGCTGCAGGAAGGGATGGTTAGGGTTAGTTTAGTTGCTCTGTATTTTTGGCAGTTGGGATGCTGGTGTTGGTTTTCTGTCTGCCGGCATCCTCACTGCCGGTATCCCGTACCCAACCCAACAGGAAGTGGTTATGAAGGTAGTTGGAGTCTCGGCATAAGAAATAGAAACTGACTTTATCTTCTCAAAGACAGAGGTTACAAAAATTCTAGTTCTAGTAGCAGGTCTCTAGTTCTTTTAGCTGAGAAAGCCCAAAACTCTTTTGTCTATAACTTCAATTAATCCTTTCCCAATAGTTAAGAAGATAAGAGGATCTATAATAGGCAGTGTTCCCTGCACAAGAGTTCTCATCCCCTCTCATACCTTTTAAAACTGATATTCTAAAGGGTCTTTGTAGAATTGACAATCCATCCATGGCAAATCAAAAAGAAACCGGTTGACGATCCATGATTTACTCTGTAAGGGACCTCTGTGAATGACCAGTTAAGCTATTCATTGTTTACAAACACATTTGCTTTGCTGTTTGTTTAGAAGTAGCATATTCCCTATCAAATATCCCTACTGATGCGTTTCATCATGTGGTATGACTTTATGAAAAATATAGAGTATAATGGGACTGTCTGGATATTTTATTTTGTTAAAAAAATTTCCCCACTATGCACACTTGCTGGGCACTAGGACCCAGGGTGGTCTGTCCTCCATCCTGATCACTACTGAGCATGTACAGTAGCCATCTTGGTGTCGATCAGTTTGTGTAAGACTCTAATGTGAAAATGGTAGAGACACAAGTCTTCATGCTTAGCTCCAGGGAGCCATGCATATGAAGCTGTTCCAGCATTCCTGCACCACTGACCTGCATGAAATGCTACTACACTACGAGCTTTTTCCTTTACCAGTGTACATGTAACAGTGAGTACGGCTGTACCTGTTATAGCTCTCCTGATGTTGTGAATGGGACCCGGGTCAGTTTACACAAATTACCCATTCACACTGCCCCTTAACATGGGTCCTTCCAGGTACCAACCCTGCATGCTACAAGGTTTGATTCCCAGGAAACTGGACTCTGGTCCATGTGGCTGTGTGAAAGGGGTATTCCTTGAATTTACTTATATTTTAAAACCGTATGCTCCCAGTGAGGAATAACATCATTTTTAAACTTAATAACATTTTACACTTGTCCTGTAACACCTCGTTTTTTGAGAGCTTCAAAGAAAGTAGATAATATGCAGGGTGTAGTTGCACCAGTCCAGATGTACTTCATGTAATCACACTCGTATTAAGATACAAGAATGTTCTTCCTAGATTTTTCAGGAAACTTTCAAGTTTTCAGATTTTATAAATTTTGACACCTCATATGTAATCTATTTATTACAGTGCCCTGTATATTATAAAATGTGGGCAGAACAACCTTAAGCTAAGGTTCATGTAATGTATCACAGTAAAAACATTACTAACATGGTGACTACGCATAGCTTATAAAAACATTTTAGTGTTTGCCATCATGCTAATGAGTCTTAAACTTGCTCTGGAACATATAAAGCTCTTGTGGTGGTGATCGATTTTGGCTACAAGGAGGATTTCTGGATGTACAGCATAAGCTCTTAACAAGGCAATCAGAGGACCTTAATGGGACACCGTAGTACAGTCAATTGGCGTAAGGATGTTTTTCTTCTCTTCCCTTGATGCCTTATGCCTACTTCCACCAAACACACAGGTCTGATTTGGGTAATTGAACACAGTTTGAAGCTATGTCACAGCGACTTTAAACAACATTCACACCGCAGGCTGGACCCAGGTTAGTGGTGGATCTTCCCTCTGTCCGCTCTTGGGGATAACATCCTCTCCAAGTGCCGGTGATCCGGCTCTTTATAGACTTTTAGCAAGACCGAAGGATACCCGGGTCCTTCCCGGGTTCATCCCTTATAGTTACCAGTGTCGATTCCCAGGTAACTCGATCCGGATTATTTTTTAAGGACCCTTTTACAACAAACCGCAACCCAGGTAGATCTGGCAATAAATCAGATTATTTGTGCTGTGGAAAAGAGGTACAAGTGTCATCTAAAGAGGGATTGTTCCCTTTCTTTATAGTTTGGTCAATTATCTATGTAACTGAATAATCATTGCTATTTATAGACCAACTTTTATATTACATTCATGCTCTATCCTGAGTTGGGACATCATCCTTTAATATATATTATGATTTGTAGGGGGAATTTTCCTTTGGGAAACCACACCGTGACAATATAACTTGATATGTTTATATTTCTCTTGTTGGATCACTCTGCAGTTTACTACTTACTAGGTTGTCAAGTAGTGAAATTAGGATATTAATATTGTAGCTATTATTGTACTCAATATAACACTTATTTACACATGCTGAATACTTTTTTTGTCGTTGCTTGATTTGTAATCCATTTTATTTTTCTGTTTATACTATATTTTGTTGCTTATTAGAAGTATGTAACTACTGTAAGTAAATACTCATTTATTTATTTATACAGCATCAATATGTAGCACCTTACAATACAGAACAAAGTAACGTAATTCTGTATTAACAGACAGGCAAAGAGGTCAGAGTGTGTGTGTGTATGTATGTATATGTGTATATATATATATATATATATATATATATATATATATATATATATATATATATATATATATATATATATATATATATATATATATATATATATATATATAAATCTGTCTATGGATTTATAATATGGGTTTATCAATTTTAAGGCTCATTTTAATTGACTTTGTTTCCTAACTTGTAGGGAGCAATGTTTCTCCGATGATTTGGAGAAAGTAAATTATAAGCCATCTTGTTACAAATTATTTTTTAAAGGGCCAGAAATGTATTACCTACTCAATCCCCACACAGCACTTAGGTATATGTCCCCTAAGCAGTTCTAGCTGTACTTTGCTGAAATACATACATGCAGGTGGCATTTGGACATACATCCCCCAAGTACACTCTACTTTTCCCTTGGTATATACCTGTTTTTTTCTGGAGTTGTATGGTCACAATTCCATGTAAATTCTGTCAGAAGTTGCACTTAATGCAGTTGCATGGCCGCTAACAAAACAAAGTACAGAAAAAAAAAAGTAAAGCTAAAAATGGAAATTTTGTTGAGATCAGAATCAAATTTTCCCAGGAAAAACCCCCAAGATGTAGAAACACTTTTTTGATCATTGAAAAATATCCCTGTAAAAGGGGAAACAAACCTATAAGCAGTAACACTACTCAAATATAAACACAGACTGCGTATGAGCAATCTTTATCTCCGCAAAGCATAATTAGCACGAATACCTAAAGCACATATATAGAGTGATGATGTCAGAGAAAAATGTACTATCGTGCAGTGTTATTCTATAGCATTGATTCAGCAATGTGTCTAGTATATATACACCAGTTGATGAATCGGAGCTGTGGATTGACATTAATTGTGGCCCTTTTTATAGTCCTATAATTTTAGAGGTGAATCGTCACTCACATACTAAAAGAGATAACACTTTACTTGAAATCAGCACTGAATGGCTCATAGATGTGCAGTTTTGTACTCTTAACAATGCAAACTGATTTAATGTTGCAATGTATTTAGGACTTACAATGAAAAATACAGTGATTCTGTTTATGATTCTGTGTATCATTTTTCGGTACCTAAAAATCATGTACTTTTTTTTTATTTTTTATCCTATTTAAATAGCATCAGGGATTTCTATGAGATTTACATTATTTAATAGTGTAACCAAGAAAAAAAAAAACCTACACAAGTGCCTTTCCCAGACTACAGGAAAGAATGGCTCCATTCACTTTGTTATAGAAAATAAAGGGTTATGCCTGGTGTGCAGTCAAAATTTTGCTGGAAAAAAAGTGTTAGGAAAGACCTTTTTATGTAAGCTTCTGGATGGAAATGAACATAGGGGGTAATTCCAAGTTGATCGCAGCAGGATTTTTGTTAGCAGTTGGGCAAAACCATGGGGGTAATTCCAAGTTGATCGCAGCAGGAAATTTTGTAGCAGTTGGGCAAAACCATCTGCAGTGCAGGGGGGGCAGATTTAACATGTGAAGAGAGAGTTAGATTTGGGTGTGGTGTGTTCAATCTGCAATCTAATTTGCAGTGTAAAAATAAAGCAGCCAGTATTTACCCTGCACAGAAATAAAATAACCCACCCAAATCTAACTCTTTCTGCACATGTTATATCTGCCTCCCCTGCAGTGCACATGGTTTTGCCCAACTGCTAAAAAAAAATCCTGCTGCGATCAACTTGGAATTACCCCCATAAATTCAGACAATAGTTTATTAAGACTGTTTGTTTTTTAAATATTTACACTTGTGAATGAAGGTGATAGGCTTCTGCTATTACAGTCTCTTTGTGCCTAATATACAGCTGTATATCAGGCATACATTTGTTTAAAAGAAGCATACATGGAAAAATGCATGAATTCTGCCATATGCAAAGCTGCACAAATCTCTAGATGTAGCCTTACCTGCATGCATGGCCTAAACGCAGGGTCATCTTAAGAGAGGAGGACGCCCGTGTGCAGTCTCCTTCTGGGCCCCCTCCTATCTAACTGGCAGCACTCTTGACGCTGGTCACTAAGGTCACTAGGGGATCCTAGCGCTGTCCCAGAGTATAGTGTGCTGGTCTCCGAGAAAATGGTGAGGTGGCCATTTTCCCAGTGCATGTGCGAAATACCGGGAAAATGGACGCTACGTCATTTTCCCAGTGATTTCTGCAATGCTGCTGCTGCGACGTGGGACTCCAAAAGTTAGGTATTGAAACAAATAGGTGCAGTGTGGGCCCCCCTGAATCCTGGGGCCCCATGTGCACCGCACACACTGTACACATTGTAAATCCGCTAGTGCCTAGGCGCCTGATTTGCCACTAGCCCTCATCAGCATGCTTTTGTACCTGCTCTATGCTGGGTGCAAAAGATTAACCTGTTTGTGCTACTGTCCAGATCTCCATAGTTCATTTGCATGAACACGCCCCCATTGAACTACTGTATGCCTGTGTGGGAACATCCAACCACACTCTGCCCCTTTAGTCACAAGTGTAGATGGGATTGCGTCCATCTTCATAAGAATATGCAAAGGCACATTGTTTGTGTTCTGCATCAACCCCATTGTGTTTCTTCAAATTGTAAACAGATGTATGGCCTACTATATCCAGGTAAGCGGAACGTAATTAATATGTTTACAAAGATTACAACCATGCGGGTGGTGAACACCATTTGAGTACCAAAATTTATACAATGGGTCGATCAATTGCTCTATTCAGTTCCATTGTAATGGCACACTGTGACGCTTGCGACATGTCGAATCGACTACAGTGAGTCGGATTCAATTAGATGTGAACTGCCCTCCGGAGCTTGCATTGTGAGTTTTTCAGCCAGTTGCAGTAGGCAGAGTCTGCTCACACATCTATATGCTGATAGCAGAATCAGCCTTTTGTGACGAAATGTGCGCAGCTGCTGGAAGCCGTTCCCTTGGCTAATTAAATCTGGCCCAATATTTGTAAGAAAACAGATGATGAACAAGAAAGGGAGAAGTGGAACTTAGTGTGCTTTCTACTGGCCTTTGGAGTCCTTCATAGTCAGCCATATTTCTTGAACATTGGGTGTTTCACAAGTGACTCCACTTGATGAGTCTTCCTCATGCCGGCTTGCTTTGCGGCAGCACAGACATAGCAAACAATTCCGCATTCCTCTTCAAGGTCCTGTTCTTAATGGCACCTGCACGCGAATCCAGAATCTGTGATCTGTGGTCTGTGGTGGCTCTGACTACAGAAAGCAATCCAATAGTGACGGTCTGTTTGGACGAAGCTGCCCGTTTTGTAGATTAGGCAGCAGCTGGGCCCAGTTAGTGCAATCAGAGGTTTTCCCTGCTCACACTGGGCATTGCCATGCCATGATGATTGTTATGCATTATTTAAGCTAATGAGCTACTGATAACATCTAGTTATTCAATTCAAAAAGTGATGAAAATTGGTGAATATATAGAGGGTATTATCGCCTTATTTAAAGCCCTATAAGGAAGGGAATATTTTTGAAATAAATGATAGAAAAGTAGATTTCATATATTTGAATAATTGAGAGATCATTGAAAATAATGGTTCTATACCGCTCCTCCTACCCTTTCTGTGTTTTAAGAAAAATTATTTTTCCTTTTTAATATGAGATAATGGCAGATGCATTCATGTCTGTGGGTGTAATGTTGAAAAAATAGCGAGTCACTGTCTGTTTCGACTGACATTGAAGTAATAATGTAACAGAAACTGAAGGTGGACATTTGGTGGATACATGGCATGTATGCTTAGAAACAGTGCATGATTTCTTCTCTTGATATATTTTGTGCCTATCCTTGTTATGTAGTTGTTGTTTTTCTCACACAGTCTAGTATTTGTAAATACTCATCCTACATTTAATTGTACAGGGATTCACATGCTTGTATATTTATAATGCCAAACACAACAATTCAGTTGCTAATTATGTGGCAGTCTGCTGTTTCCTAGAGTGTCTACAAGAAACCATCACACTTAAAACTATCACCCCCATATCTATCTCTCCCTGCCTACCTACCTCATATTTATATATTTACCTACCGTCTATATTTATCTACGTACCTCATACAGGTTGAGTATCCTATAATCAAATATTCGAGAAATATGGAATATTCCGAAATACGGAATTTTTTGAGTGAGACTGAGATAGTGAAACCTTTTGTTTTCTGATGGCTCATAGTACACAAACTTTGTTTAATACAAAAAATGATTACAAATATTGTATTAAATAACGCTCAGGCTGTGTGTATAAGGTGTATATGAAACATAAATGAATCGTGTGAATGTACACACACTTTGTTTAATGCACAAAGTTATTAAAACTACTGGCTAAAATGACCTTCAGGCTGTGTGTATAAGGTGTATATGAAACATAAATGCATTCTGTGCTTAGACTTAGGTCCCATCGCCATGATATCTCATTATGGTATGCAATTATTCCAAAATACGGAAAAATCAGATATCCAAAATACTTCTGGTCCCAAGCATTTTGGATATGGGATACTCAACTTGTATCTATCTCATATATTTCTGATATTTATCTGTCTTATATCTATCTCAGGGCAGACTAGATGAGCCAATGGTTCTTATCTGGAATAAATTTTTATGTAGGTATCAATTGTTGCTGTATGGGTGTGTTTCTCAGGAATTTGTTCTGTGTCTCCACTTCCTCAGGTGCTCAAAAGATTAAATTGAACAGTGTTGAATTAGGTACACCCATGTGCACATGCCTATACTGTGTCATACGTAATGCTTACTGTCTTGTTAAGTTGGTTGTTTTGGTGCTAATTGGAACAAAAATTCTTGTATAAAGATGATTAGTAATGTTTACAGTTTTTCCTCATATAATCAGTAGAAACTGCATAACAAATGTTACTCATTGACTTCAAACAATGAGCATACAGGTCAAGGGCCTGCTTACAAATTCCTTGCTTACAATTCTATTAACTAAGGTTTCAATGCTTACTTTTTTTATGTTTTGTTTTTTGAAATAGGTTAGAAAATACTTAAAAAACACAATAAATTAAACAATGTAAATGTCATAAAAGAAGGCACAGTTGTACTTGTACAGTATATGGGTCATTCCATGAAATATAGGACACAATACATGAAAATTCCCCAGCGGTGAAGTGAGCGACTTGACTAGATTGAGCCTGCATGCAGGCACAATCTAGAACCGGGGCCGTGCATCGCTGTCACTATGGGCATACACACGGAGAGATCCGTGCTTAATTTCTAGATCTCTCCATGTGCACCCCCCTTAACCCTCTTTTCTCTCTTCACATTAAGCAAGAATCAAGAAAAAGGTGATACTAAGATAACCTGGTTATATTGCGGCAACCCCAAAGTGTGATTTAAAATATAATCCCATATCTGTCTGTGATAGGGGTGGTCTTCTGTATGCCGGCGGTCGGGCTCCCGGCGCTCAGTATACCGGCGCCGGGAGCCCGACCGCCAGCATACCGACACTTATTTTCCCTCGTGGGGGTCCACGACCCCCATAGAGGGAGAATAGAATAGTGTGGCGCGCGTAGCGCGGCAAGCGAAGCGCGCCCGCAAGGGGCTCATTCGCGCTCGCCACGCTGTCGGTAAGCCGGCGGTCGGGCTCCCGGCGCCGGTATGCTGGTCGCCGGGAGCCCGACCGCCGGCAGCCGTAGTGAACCCCTGTGATAGATATAGTATTCTATAGAATCACCTAAATAACACTATCTGAACTGAAATAATGGTGTGGGGTTTAAACTTGAAGCAGACATGCCTGACACATGCATATGCTGTTTTTCTTGAGCATACATTTAAGGACATTTTACAGACCTGGCCAAATCCCCTGAGCCAGCTCCAAGAATGTGGAATCTCTGTGAACTCCTTTAACAGGTTGGTTTGTTGTCCTGTAGCAGACCTAGAAATTCCTTCTACCAAGTAAAAATGTATAGCTGCATTCCTAGAATTCTTCAGCGCATAGACTACTAGACTGAACTGTATTTATTTTTTGTTTGTTCTAAATGACAGTATATTATTATTGTTGTTAAACATGAGTGCTTGTCATAAACTATACTTGTGTTTTATAGTATTATAGAAATATTTAAACCTTCTGCTGCTGGCCTGTCAGTGTTTATTGGCGTTTTTGTTAGTTTGTCAAACTGCACAGGCTATTTTGACATCTGGCAGCTTTAAGACACATGACTCTCCCAACTGGTTCTTTAAAGAAACCTCTATCAAGTATCAGGCTAATATAGAGGCAGTGTCAGGAACCCCTAGTTCCACTCCAGTTATTACAGACTGATTACAAAGTGCTTAAACAGGAAGTAGTCAATGCAGAAACCTAACACGTGCTTAACAATAATTATATTGCAATAAAGTTCTTTAATAAATGTAATGTAATGGGTTTTACCCACTTCTGTGATCTTCAAGCAGTTTTAGGTTGCACAACGCAGGAACTATAGAATTAGAAGTCATATGGCATAATTCAAAATGCTGACTTTCTTTTAGTATGTTTAAACTAACTTGCATTTTCTTATATTTATTTTGGAAATGACAATTTTGAAAACAATTCAACTACTTAAAAAATGAGAATACAGATGTGTCTCTAACTACTAAAGCAAAGTAGCAGAGACATGAAATCTATTGCCATTGATAACACCTTGGACGTGGTGTCCCTGCCATCATCATTTGCAACATAAGTATTACCTGCACACATTGGCTTTTACCTCTCCACAACTTGTATGCGGCATGCTAAGTAAATAAATATTTTCCCTGTTCTGTTCTAGGCAGAAATGAAAATAGTCACTGGCTGGTATTACTATGACGGTCCTGTCATCTAGCCGCTCTAGAGTCCTGGAAGCTAGTGTGAGATATAACTGCTCTGTATATACTCCGATGGCTGAGGTGGTCATCTCTGGGGTGAGAAGGCAGTTGTCAGAGGCATGGTGCTACATATAAAGTCCTCCAAGTCTTCTCCAGTACCCCCCTACTTCCCCCACAAACTTGCGCCAAAAGCATCCTCCGTGTGGAACCAACAGTCAGCGTGGTCCGGGACAGCGCAAGGGCATCAGAGTAGTGTGTGCAGCAAATCAACAGCGAGAACCAGGAGGTGACCTCACGGCCTATCTCTGTGGTAAATCAGTGCCTAGGGATAGGGGGGCATTTCACCTAGTATCAGATGATAACCTGACTGACTCAGGAACTGAGCTGCTCTTCTTATTCCCTCATCCCTGGGGACAAGAACCCTGGGACGTTTTAACGAAGGCTGCACGCGGGTCCCCTCCTCTACGGCAGCAAGTAGACTCTGGCGTAATGGCAGAGTCTACTGCCCATGTGCAGGTCTCCGGGTACATAGCGCCCACGCCTTGTTTCCAGGGACATCTCCAGTGCGCATGCACAAATCACTCGGAATGGCAGTGGCAGGACTCTGGAGAGGTAGTGTGTGCGGTTTAGGCCCCCCTGGACCCAGGGACTCCTCTGCATCGCACACACTGCACCCATTATTGAAACACCTATGCAAGAACCCCTAATAAATTATAATTGTCACACTTAGCACTAATCAGGGACACGGTAGTGACGCATAACTCAGGGGACTCCTTACCTCACATTTTACTCCACATTGGTAAACAAATCCATGTAACATACAGTTCTATTCATGAAGCAGTGAAATAAGTGGAGAAGTGTGCCAGTCAGCTGCTACTTATAATTTTATAGCATGCACTTGCCTAATGTTACTTTAATGTTGATTGGTTGCCATGGGAAACTTCTCTACAGGCACACTTCTCCAGTCTTGTCACTGCTTCGTGAATCGAGGTCCAGTGGAAAAGATGCCTATGGAAACTAATCAGTGATGAGATAACATTTATAAAGTGCATTTTATTAAATTATATGTAGCAGCTTATTCGTTGCCATGGGCAACTTCTCCACTGCCTATCGTCTCCACAATTTTCACTGCTTCATGAGTAGACCCCTATACTCTCTCTCTGGTTCTTATGAAAACCTGAAATTTAGATAGTGATACTTCCCTGTCACACTATGGACCATCCCTGCCATGGTTCATGCAGAGAGCAAGAAACCAAAGTAAAGATGACTCATTATTACTTGGCATTTTGTGTTCCCTTTTTCATTTAATGTGAAGGATTAGCATTTTTTCTCTATCGTCCTAGTGGATGCTGGGGTTCCTGAAAGGACCATGGGGAATAGCGGCTCCGCAGGAGACAGGGCACAAAAAGTAAAGCTTTTCCAGATCAGGTGGTGTGCACTGGCTCCTCCCCCTATGACCCTCCTCCAGACTCCAGTTAGATTTTTGTGCCCGGCCGAGAAGGGTGCAATCTAGGTGGCTCTCCTAAAGAGCTGCTTAGAAAAAGTTTAGCTTAGGTTTTTTATTTTACAGTGAGTCCTGCTGGCAACAGGATCACTGCAACGAGGGACTGAGGGGAGAAGAAGTGAACTCACCTGCGTGCAGGATGGATTGGCTTCTTGGCTACTGGACATCAGCTCCAGAGGGACGATCACAGGTACAGCCTGGATGGTCACCGGAGCCGCGCCGCCGGCCCCCTTGCAGATGCTGAAGTCAGAAGAGGTCCAGAATCGGCGGCTGAAGACTCCTGCAGTCTTCTAAAGGTAGCGCACAGCACTGCAGCTGTGCGCCATTTTCCTCTCAGCACACTTCACACGCAGTCACTGAGGGTGCAGGGCGCTGGGGGGGGGGCGCCCTGGGAGGCAAATGTAACCTATATAAAGGCTAAAAATACCTCACATATAGCCCCCAGAGGCTATATGGAGATATTTAACCCCTGCCTGGATTCACTAAATAGCGGGAGACGAGCCCGCCGGAAAAGGGGCGGGGCCTATCTCCTCAGCACACGGCGCCATTTCCTCTCACAGCTCCGCTGGTCAGGACGGCTCCCAGGTCTCTCCCCTGCACTGCACTACAGAAACAGGGTAAAACAGAGAGGGGGGGCAAATTTATGGCGATATTTTGATATATATAAAGCAGCTATAAGGGAGCACTTATTATAAGGCTATCCCTGTTATATATAGCGCTTTTGGTGTGTGCTGGCAAACTCTCCCTCTGTCTCCCCAAAGGGCTAGTGGGTCCTGTCTTCGTTAGGAGCATTCCCTGTGTGTCTGCTGTGTGTCGGTACGTGTGTGTCGACATGTATGAGGACGATATTGGTGTGGAGGCGGAGCAATTGCCAAATATGAGGATGTCACCCCCTAGGGAGTCGACACCAGAATGGATGCCTTTATTTATGGAACTACGGGATAGTGTCAACACGCTAAAGCAGTCGTTTGACGACATGAGACGGCCGGACAATCAATTAGTGCCTGTCCAGGCGACTCAAACACCGTCAGGGGCTGTGAAACGCCCTTTGCCTCAGTCGGTCGACACAGACCCAGACACAGGCACTGACTCCAGTGGTGACGGTGACGAATCAACCGTATTTTCCAGTAGGGCCACACGTTATATGATTTTGGCAATGAAGGAGGCGTTACATTTAGCTGATACTACAGGTACCACTAAACAGGGTATTATGTGGGGTGTGAAAAAACTACCTATAGTTTTTCCTGAATCAGAAGAATTAAATGGCGTGTGTAATGAAGCGTGGGTTGCCCCTGATAAAAAGCTGATAATTTCAAAGAAATTATTGGCATTATACCCTTTCCCGCCAGAGGTTAGGGAGCGCTGGGAAACACCTCCTAGGGTGGACAAGGCGCTAACACGCTTATCTAAACAAGTGGCGTTACCCTCTCCTGAGACGGCCGCACTTAAAGATCCATCAGTTAGGAGGATGGAAAATATCCAAAAAAGTATATACACACATGCAGGTGTTATACTACGACCAGCTATAGCGACTGCCTGGATGTGCAGTGCTGGGGTAGTTTGGTCAGAGTCCCTGATTGAAAATATTGATACCCTGGACAGGGACAATATTTTACTGTCGTTAGAACAAATAAAGGATGCATTTCTTTATATGCGTGATGCACAGAGGGATATCTGCACACTGGCATCACGGGTAAGTGCTATGTCCATTTCGGCCAGAAGAGCTTTATGGACGCGACAGTGGACAGGCGATGCGGATTCAAAACGACATATGGAAGTTTTGCCGTATAAAGGGGAGGAGTTATTTGGAGTCGGTCTATCAGATTTGGTGGCCACGGCTACAGCCGGGAAATCCACCTTTCTACCTCAAGTCACTCCCCAACAGAAAAAGGCACCGACTTTTCAACCGCAGCCTTTTCGTTCCTTTAAAAATAAGAGAGCAAAGGGCTATTCATATCTGCCACGAGGCAGAGGTCGAGGGAAGAGACAGCAACAGGCAGCTCCTTCCCAGGAACAGAAGCCTTCCCCGGCTTCTACAAAAGCCTCAGCATGACGCTGGGGCTTCTCAAGCGGACTCGGGGACGGTGGGTGGTCGTCTCAAAAATTACAGCGCGCAGTGGGCTCACTCGCAGGTAGATCCCTGGATCCTGCAGATAATATCTCAGGGGTACAGGTTGGAATTAGAGACAGATCCACCTCGCCATTTCCTGAAGTCTGCTTTACCAACGTCCCCCTCCGAAAGGGAGACGGTTTTGGAAGCCATTCACAAGCTGTACTCTCAGCAGGTGATAGTCAAGGTACCTCTTCTACAACAAGGGAAGGGGTATTATTCCACTCTTTTTGTGGTACCGAAGCCGGATGGCTCGGTAAGGCCTATTCTAAATCTGAAGTCCTTGAACCTGTACATAAAGAAGTTCAAGTTCAAGATGGAGTCACTCAGAGCAGTGATAGCGAACCTGGAAGAGGGGGACTTTATGGTATCCTTGGACATCAAGGATGCGTATCTCCACGTTCCAATTTACCCCTCACACCAGGGGTACCTCAGGTTCGTTGTACAAAACTGTCACTATCAGTTTCAGACGCTGCCGTTCGGATTGTCCACGGCACCTCGGGTCTTTACAAAGGTAATGGCCGAGATGATGATTCTTCTTCGAAGAAAAGGCATATTAATTATCCCATACTTGGACGATCTCCTAATAAGGGCAAGGTCCAGAGAACAGCTAGAGATAGGATTAGCACTGTCGCAAGAAGTGCTAAAACAGCACGGGTGGATTCTGAATATTCCAAAATCCCAGTTAATGCCGACAACTCGTCTGCTGTTCCTAGGGATGATTCTGGACACGGTTCAGAAAAAGGTTTTTCTCCCGGAGGAAAAAGCCAAGGAGTTATCCGAGCTTGTCAGGAACCTCCTAAAACCAGGAAAGGTGTCTGTACATCAATGCACAAGAGTCCTGGGAAAAATGGTGGCTTCTTACGAAGCAATTCCATTCGGCAGATTCCACGCAAGAATTTTCCAAAGGGATCTGTTGGACAAATCGTCAGGGTCGCATCTTCAGATGCACCTGCGGATAACCCTGTCTCCAAGGACAAGGGTGTCTCTTCTGTGGTGGTTGCAGAGTGCTCATCTATTGGAGGGCCGCAGATTCGGCATACAGGATTGGATCCTGGTGACCACGGACGCCAGCCTGAGAGGCTGGGGAGCAGTCACACAAGGAAGAAACTTCCAGGGAGTATGGACGAGCCTGGAAACGTCTCTTCACATAAACATTCTGGAACTAAGAGCAATATACAATGCTCTAAGCCAGGCAGAACCTCTGCTTCAGGGAAAACCGGTGTTGATCCAGTCGGACAACATCACGGCAGTCGCCCATGTGAACAGACAGGGCGGCACAAGAAGCAGGAGTGCAATGGCAGAAGCTGCAAGGATTCTTCGCTGGGCAGAGAACCATGTGATAGCACTGTCAGCAGTGTTCATCCCGGGAGTGGACAACTGGGAAGCAGACTTCCTCAGCAGACACGATCTTCACCCGGGAGAGTGGGGACTTCATCCAGAAGTCTTCCACTTGCTGGTAACCCGTTGGGAAAGACCAATGGTGGACATGATGGCGTCTCGCCTCAACAAAAAACTGGACAGGTATTGCGCCAGGTCAAGAGATCCGCAGGCAATAGCTGTGGACGCGCTGGTAACGCCTTGGGTGTACCAGTCGGTGTATGTGTTTCCTCCTCTGCCTCTCATACCAAAAGTATTGAGAATTATACGGCAAAGAGGCGTAAGGACGATACTAGTGGTTCCGGATTGGCCAAGAAGGACTTGGTACCCGGAACTTCAAGAGATGATCACGGAAGATCCGTGGCCTATACCTCTAAGGAGGGACTTGCTTCAGCAGGGTCCCTGTCTGTTTCAAGACTTACCGCGGCTGCGTTTGACGGCATGGCGGTTGAACGCCGGATCCTAAAGGAAAAAGGCATGCCGGATGAAGTCATTCCTACTTTGATTAAAGCAAGGAAGGAAGTAACCGTGCAACATTATCACCGAATTTGGCGAAAATATGTTGCGTGGTGCGAAGATCGGAGTGCTCCGACGGAGGAATTTCAACTGGGTCGATTCCTACATTTCCTGCAATCAGGATTGTCTATGGGTCTCAAATTGGGATCTATTAAGGTTCAAATTTCGGCCCTGTCGATTTTCTTTCAAAAAGAATTGGCTTCAGTCCCTGAAGTCCAGACCTTTGTTAAGGGAGTGCTACATATACAGCCTCCTGTGGTGCCTCCAGTGGCACCGTGGGATCTCAATGTGGTTTTGGACTTTCTAAAATCTCATTGGTTTGAACCACTAAAGAAGGTGGATTTGAAATATCTCACATGGAAAGTGACCATGCTTCTAGCCCTGGCTTCGGCCAGGAGAGTGTCAGAACTGGCAGCTTTATCTTACAAAAGCCCATATCTGATTTTCCATTCGGACAGGGCAGAACTGCGGACTCGTCCGCATTTTCTCCCTAAGGTGGTGTCAGCATTTCATCTGAACCAGCCTATTGTAGTGCCTGCGGCTACAAGTGACTTGGAGGACTCCAAGTTACTGGACGTTGTCAGAGCATTAAAAATATATATTGCAAGGACAGCTGGAGTCAGAAAATCTGACTCGTTGTTTATATTGTATGCACCCAACAAGATGGGTGCTCCTGCGTCTAAGCAGACGATTGCTCGTTGGATCTGTAGCACAATCCAACTTGCACATTCTGTGGCAGGCCTGCCACAGCCTAAATCTGTAAAGGCCCACTCCACAAGGAAGGTGGGCTCATCTTGGGCGGCTGCCCGAGGGGTCTCGGCATTACAACTTTGCCGAGCAGCTACGTGGTCAGGGGAGAACACGTTTGTAAAATTTTACAAATTTGATACTCTGGCTAAGGAGGACCTGGAGTTCTCTCATTCGGTGCTGCAGAGTCATCCGCACTCTCCCGCCCGTTTGGGAGCTTTGGTATAATCCCCATGGTCCTTTCAGGAACCCCAGCATCCACTAGGACGATAGAGAAAATAAGATTTTACTTACCGATAAATCTATTTCTCGGAGTCCGTAGTGGATGCTGGGCGCCCATCCCAAGTGCGGATTATCTGCAATAATTGTACATAGTTATTGTTAACTAATTCGGGTTATTGTTGAAGGAAGCCATCTTTCAGAGGCTCCGCTGTTATCATACTGTTAACTGGGTTTAGATCACAAGTTGTACGGTGTGATTGGTGTGGCTGGTATGAGTCTTACCCGGGATTCAAAATCCTCCCTTATTGTGTACGCTCGTCCGGGCACAGTACCTAACTGGAGTCTGGAGGAGGGTCATAGGGGGAGGAGCCAGTGCACACCACCTGATCTGGAAAAGCTTTACTTTTTGTGCCCTGTCTCCTGCGGAGCCGCTATTCCCCATGGTCCTTTCAGGAACCCCAGCATCCACTACGGACTCCGAGAAATAGATTTATCGGTAAGTAAAATCTTATTTTTTTTTGTTTAAGTTATAGATAGACAAGCTCAGGGAGTAATGTTATAATCAGTAATGTGTCCCTCCAAGTTAACAGAAAACATTTTGGGCGAGATTTAAATTTTGCCGCCCCCTCCTGCACGTGTTTGAGCCCGCCGGCAGGTATTCAAATGTATAATCGTGTTTACCTGCTTTATGTGGCTAAGCCCGACTGCTGTGGGCGCGATCAGCGCGAAAATGCGGTACATTTGTATATCGCCCCCTGCGATCTCCTGTCACTGTAGACGGGAAATAGGGGACGATAACATTTGAATCTCATCCTTTATGTTCAGCCCTCAACAGTTTACTAAACCTTGTTTAGTGACCCCTCAACTGAAATAATTGCCCACCCCTGCTCTAAACCGTAAGGTAACCCAGCTCCCCTGTTTCTGAGAATTCCATTTTGTTTCTTACAACTCCTGATGTAAGCTTTTGGTTAATGAATATAATGCATGGTGGATTAAGCACCACTTCTGTGGCGCTGGAGGCTTTTGCAACTTTGTTTGTATAGTGTAAGAGAGATAAACAAATTTAGGATATCTAATTAAGTGCTTTTACATTCTTCCTACAGTATACAGCAGGGGTGGCTGGACTTTTGGGACCTATGATCTACTTTTTGTTCACTTACTTACCGGTGATCTACCGGCATCAAATAACACCAATAATAACGCGCACATTTAAAAATAGCATTAAGAATGACATCAATTAACCCCCTTCTGTGCAGATCCCCCCCCTTTGCACATCCCCCCCTTGGGCAGACCCCCCCCCCCCCCTTCCACTCCCCTATGTAGTAGCCCCCTGTACAATACCCTCCTCTGTGCAGATACCCCCTTCCAATCCCCTGCATAATAGCCCCCTGTACAAATAATCCCCTCTGAGCAGATCCTCCACCCTTTGCAGATCCCCCCTTGTGTAAAAAAAAAAAAACCCTTTGTGAAGATACCACGCTCTGTGCAGACCCCCCCCCCCCCCTTTGCAGATCGTCCCTCCCCTTGTGAAGAAACCCCCCCCTTTGCATAACTTTCCTGACAATTTGTCCTGCTACCTAGCTTCAGTCCTCCCTCTCCCTGCAGTCACGCTCCCGCTTTCACACTGCATGGTCTCCCGGGGGCTGCTTCTCCTGTCGTCGCCACTGCCGGCTGGATCAAACTGGATCCAACTAGCGCCCAGGCTCCTCACATCGTGGATGACTTCATTATGTCACCCGCACACTGCATCCGCGGGAACTGTGAAGAGAAGCAGCAGCGTCAGGCTCCTTACACCTATTTTCTGTTAAGTCTATCGCGATCTACCGGCGGATGCTCCGCGAGCTTACCTGTAGATCACGATCTACCTTTTGGCCACCTCTGTTATACAGTATGTGTCTTTTCTGTTTCCCCCCTTAAAAATTAACCAGTTGCAGCCCTCTTTTTTTTTCTATTTCTGTATCCTTTTCCAGCTCCTGAACATGAGTACGTTAATAAAAATGCCTAATACATTTCAAAAGAGGAAAAGTCCTGATCAGTAATATATAACTTAGGGGGTGATTCCGAGTTGATCGTAGCCCTGCAAAATTTTGCAGGGCTACGATCGTGTCCATAGACATGCAGGGGGACGCCCAGCACAGGGCTATCCTGCCCCGCATGTCGGTGCCGGCCCCCCCAGCAGAAGAGCAAAAGCATCACACAGCGGCGATGCTTTTGCACTTTAGGAGTAGCTCCCGGCCAGTGCAGCTTTAGCATGCTGGCCGGGAGCTACTCGTCGCTCCCTGGCCCACAGCGGCTGCGTGTGACGTCACGCAACCGCTGTGGCCCACCCCCCGCATGGTCCGGCCACGCCTGCGTTGGCCGGACCGCGCCCACGAAACGGCGGCCGCCCCTGCCTGTAAATCAAGCAGAGGCGATCGTCCTGCAGCGTCGGCCTTCGGCTGTCTGTCATGTGCCAGCGCACTGCGGCGCCGGCGCAATTCTGACCCGATCCCACCGCTGTGATAAACTGCAGCTTGCAATCGGGTCAGAATGACCCCCTTAATACATAAAATTATTTGTAATCTAAATACACATTGGATGGCTCATGCATGTTTAGACTTAATATTATGAATGATACATTACCACCTATAGATGTTAGCTTGCTCGCAGGGCCCTCATACCTCTCAGTCTGTCTATACCCAGTCTTGTGTTCCCAATTTTAAAGCGCAATGTGATTATACCAGTGCTGTAAAGGTAAATGTTAGTAAATATGTAAGATTTATTCATCCCAGAGCTCCCAGGAGCAAGCAGCCTTTTTTCCTTGTTTAGTCTTACAGTCATGAGGCTATTCAGTTTTGTGTTGGAGGTAGGGGTCCGTAATGGAGCAGTCAGGAGATGCTGTCCCGGAACTTATGACCATGATTGGTCCCATTGCTCACACTTTACCTTCACAGCCATTGTAAAGTATCAAACTGCAATGTTGGCTACTTAGAGGGAGTGCAGCTTTAGTGGAATCCACTTGTCTGAAAGTGGAATTATCCTATAATAGATGTCAGTGACAAAACATCTCCAACCTTCAACAGAGAATGTAACAGCGGTAATTACTCATTTGCAGTAATCACTTCAGAGATAGAAAGCAGATGTTTAAAACAAAAAAAACCTCATAGTTTCAAAAAAGACAAAAAGACATTTTAGTGTCAATATTTACTTCACAAAAGAACATATTGCAGAGCTGTATAATGAAACGTATTAGCCTGTACAGCAAAACATGTCACATAATGTCATATATTTTCTGATTGCACACAAAGGAGCTTGCAAAATTGAGAAAACAATCTGTCCGATTTATTGAACAACTGCGCATGTGCATCGTTCGCGACAGTGATTTGTGATTCATTCTGCAAACGCATTGTTCTTCAATGCAATCGCATTTTGATTGACAGGAAGCCAGCGTTTAGGGGAGGAAACATGGCATTTTGTGGGTGTGTTCATGAAAATGCAGACGTGGCAAGGCGTTTTTCGGGTTGGTCTCTGATGTCGGTTATTACCACTTCCAGCCGGTTGCATTGCCAGAATTGTGGATGACTTTGCCTGCCGCAGGTGGAAAGAACTCTTTGATGTTCCGGTATTTGTGTATGGCTATGCGATCACAATGCGATGCGCTCACAATTCCTGCAGCAGACATTTTTTCTTTCTTTCTGGGCGGCAACTATTTGATCTCAGCAACTGCTTTTTAGCAATTTTGCAATTCGTGAATAAGGTCCAATATACGAGAACTGCCCTGTGCAGTATGTGCTTTTTATGGACTTTGAGATGTTTTTGGCCAGATGCATAGATGTTTCTGTAATGGGTGCAGTGTGGACCTAATTCTGCAGTGTGGACCTAATTCTGCAGTGTGGACCTAATTCTGCAGTGTGGACCTAATTCTGAGTTGATCGCAGCAGCAATTTTGTTAGCAATTGGGCAAAACCATGTGCACTGCAGGGGGGGGGGGGCAGATATAACATGTGCAGAGAGAGTTAGATTTGGGTGGGGTGTATTCAAACTGAAATCTAAATTGCAGTGTAAAAATAAAGCAGCCAGTATTTACCCTGCACAGAAACAATATAATCCACCCAAATATAACTCTCTATGCAAATGTTATATCTGCCCCCCCCCTCCAGTGCACATGGGGGGTCATTCCGAGTTGTTCGCTCATTGCCGATTTTCGCTATATATTGCGATTAGTCGCTTACTGCGCATGTGCAAGGTTCGCAGAGCGCATGCGCTTAGTTATTTTACACAAAAGTTAGGTATTTTACTCACGGCATAATGAAGCTTTTTCATCGTTCTGGTGATCGTAGTGTGATTGACAGGAAGTGGGTGTTTCTGGGCGGAAACTGGCCATTTTCTGGGAGTGTGCGAAAAAATGCTGGCGTTTCTGGGAAAAACGCGGGAGTGTCTGAAGAAACGGGGGAGTGTCTGGGCGAACGCTGGGTGTGTTTGTGACGTCAAACCAGGAACGAAACTGACTGAACTGATCGCAGTGGCAGAGTAAGTCTGGAGCTACTCAGAAACTGCTAAGAAATTTCTATTCGCAATTCTGCTAATCTTTCGTTCGCAATTCTGCTAAGCTAAGATACACTCTCAGAGGGCGGCGGCTTAGCGTGTGCAATGCTGCTAAAAGCAGCTAGTGAGCGAACAACTCGGAGTGAGGGCCATGGTTTTGCCCAACTGCTAACAAACTTGCCGCTGCGATCAACTCAGAATTACCCCCTGTGAGCGGTGCACACGAGCCCCTGTGTCCAGGTGGGCACACACTGCACCCGTATATTATATTTAATACTTACCCCTCCGGAGTACCACAATGGCGGTCCTGCTCTGCGGACAGAAA
This sequence comes from Pseudophryne corroboree, assembly GCF_028390025.1. NCBI lineage: Eukaryota > Metazoa > Chordata > Amphibia > Anura > Myobatrachidae > Pseudophryne > Pseudophryne corroboree. The sequence continues at coordinate 574,098,173 of NC_086447.1, read as the reverse complement.
TCACTCGGGAAAATGGCCACCGCAGCCATTTCCGAGTGATTTGCGCGTGTGCAGTGGAAATGTCCCTGGGAACAAGGCGCAGGCGCCATGTTCCCGGAGACCTGCGCATGCCAGAGTCTACTGCTGCTGGGAGAGGAGGGGACCCACGACGGAGGCTGCACGCGGGTCCCCTCCTCTCTTAAAACGCCCCAGGTCAGATGCATAGTTGGCTGCATATGTGTTAGAGCAGGGCTGGCCAAACCGGTCCTCGAGATCTACCAACAGTTCATGTTTTCCAGGCCTCCTGGAGATCTGTAGAATTGTCAGTTAGAAATAAATGCAGCACATCTTAATTAGTAATGACTACACCTGTGCACCCAGCTAGGTGGTCTGTAAAATGTGAACTGTTGGTAGGTCTCGAGGACTGGTTTGGCCAGCCCTGTGTTAGAGGATCCATCTAATAGGCGCTAAGATGCACACAGGAAAAGCGTATTCATATACATATACTCAGTCAGATGCATCTCACCACGGCTCCAGCTCTACAGCACCAGCATATACACCAGCTTATGTCACAAGATGTGCAGAGATGTGGCCTGACAGTGGACCTGAGTCCGTGATGGATGCCATGTCGATTCTGTACACAGTGGAGCATTTTGTTGTTGTTTTCTACTGCACATGCATGTAAGTCGCACTGCACATGTCGTGATGGTCTTACAGCGGCTGCGGTGAGGATTTATTCTCAAGGTGAGTAACAAAAGGGGCCGTTTTTGGGAGCAACTAGGGAGTAGCGACCCAAACACAGGTGTTTTGTGACGGTTACTGGGGCGTGTCACAGCTTGCGACTAGGGTTGCCACCTCATGCCTTTAATTTTGGACACTTATTAATTACACAGGTTCTGTGGCTGACTGACTTCAAGACTCCATTTCACCTGGTGTTAATCAGCCACAGAACCTGTGTAATTAATATGTGTCCAGAATTAAAGGCATGAGGTGGCAACCCTACTTGCATCTGCGATCCCATATGCAGGTACAATGGCACCAGTGTCTTGCTTCCAGAACACTTGCTGCGCTATCTGGAAACTCAGAAGGTAGATGCTTTACCGATGTGCATCCAATGTTTGCGTCTTGGTACACATGTAGCTGTTTAGAGATTCCGCCAGTGAGGATTTCAGTACGAATCGCAACGGCTGTGACATTTTACATATTTTCGAACAGCTGATGCATACAAATTCACAGCTGCGGTGTCATTAACCACTTGCCTGGCATGGTCGCATCAGATGCGACCATGCCTGAAAGTGCTCTATCTGACCTGGTCGCACAGGCTCCCTGTGTCTGCCGTGCTGCTGATCACTGCTGATCGGTCAGCACGGCAGGATCCCCTTCCTCCAGCGGCTGCAGACAATGGCAGTCGCTGCGGAGAGTAAATGGGTTCCGGTATGAATGGTCGACCATGTTATGGACGACAGTCATTAGGTCGACCACTATTGGTCGACATTGACATGGCCGACACATGAAAATGGTCGACACATGAAAGGTCGACACATGAAAAGGTCGACATGGTTTTTTTTTTTACTTTTTTTGGTGTCGTTTTTTGCGTAATGTGACTGGGAACCCCAATTAGTGCACCGCGTCCCCTCGCATGGCTTGCTTCGCTCGCCATGCTTCGGGCATGGTGCCTTCGCTCCGCTACCGCTTCGCTCGGCACAGATTACCGTTCCAATCGTAGTCCACGTGGATCATAAAGTATGGAAAAGTTCCCCAAAAGAAAAAAAAGTTAAAAAACTCATGTCGACCATGTGTCCATGTCGACCATGTCAATGTCGACCAATAGTGGTCGACCTAATGACTGTCGACCATGTGAACGGAAACCGAGTAAATGAACCCTCCAAGCCACCCCCAGGCTCCCCCTCCCCCTGTATACCTGCAGGCTGTCCCAGCTTTCAAAATGAAAGCCACAATAGTCGCGATGTTCCGATGGTCGCGATGTTCCTGAACGATGTTTCGATGTTTACAAAAATATATTAAAATTTATATATTTTTTTTCCCTTTTTTTTTTTTTACTAAAATCATTTGGGATAGGGTTAAAGTCATGTTATTCACTTATTTCACTCATAAAAAAAACCCCGACAATTTCGGAGCGGTTTTTCGGCTAAATAAATTGTCAGTTAAGTGGTTAATGTACAACTCTGACTCAGGCCCAGTGTTAGTAGTAAATGTATAGTTTGCATTAAACTTTTCCTACACCATATAATAATTTCCTAAAAGGTCACCTATACAACAGAGAATAGTATCTGGATACTCTCACTTAGTAATGTGAAAATTACATTTACATTGTAAAATATATAATTTAGCACACAATTCTCATTAAACTAAGCAAAATAAAATTAAATACAAACATTTGTAAAAAAAAAAAATCCTACCACAATGCAAATAGAAGTAATGCAAAATGACAGCTGCCATTTATAATCTAGCAGCCAGACTAGCCAATGAAGTACTGTCGGCTGTAGAGGTCAGTACACCGACATCCAATCATACGCAGCTAGCTAGTTGTACTAATCGTCATCAGAGCATACATTTGCTCCTGCCCTCCAGCATCTCAGTACCTGCAAATGAGAAGGCTCCTTATACCCTTTTCACACAGCCATAAATTTCCCGGGTTAAAACACATGAACGCGCATCAACCCGGGAAATTTCTTGGTGTGAAAGGGTACAGGGACAAAAACCCGGGTTTTCTGTCCCCACATTTCAACCCTGCAATCGACCAGGGTTGGTCCCGGGATGATCCCTGGACAGTGTGAATGGTGCAGGGACATGTCTCACCTTCCCGGGTTGCCTATACTGATGCTGATTGGCTATTCAGGGCACTTCCTGGTCTTGTGTCTTTTATGAGACGCCCATTTTCAGAAAATGCAGGGCCATCCCGGGCTCAGTATGAAAGGTGCAGACCCGGGATGTCCCGGCAAAAAATGCTGGTGTGAAAGGTGCCAACCCGGGAATGTCCCTGCATGAGCCCGTGGCAGAATTCCCGGGTTTTGCTCCTGCATTTCTGGTGTGAAAGGGGTATTAGAGTGTCCAGTCCAACCTCAGTCCCAGTGACAGTAACATGACCATATTGTATGCAAGTTACAGCTTGGAGATTGCGAAACTGTAACAGTGAGATACTGTGGTGCTGTACTGTTCCAACAGTATCTGGTGATGACTGTGAGCAGCTGATATCACCAAGAGTCTCACGTGTTGCTTGTGGTGAATGTGCACATACCTTGCTCTGGAAGCCATGTTTTCTTATGATTGTTTGTTTAATATTTTGAAAACTTTTATTTTTATTTTCTTGCATAAAAAAAATTAAAGTTCTAATGTCTAGTATTTTAATATTGATGTTATGCACGAATTCCCTTCTTTGGCCTCTTCAAGCATAAAAAGTCATATGTAATATGTATCAAGGCCTGGAGAGGGATAAAGTTGCCCAAATCTCCTTCTAGCGGTCATTAATATTTGAAAGAAATGAGGGTTTAAATTGTTTTGAACATAGGGGGTAATTCCAAGTTGATCGCAGCAGGATTTTTTATAGCAATTGGGCAAAACCATGTGCACTGCAGGGGAGGCAGAGATAACATGTGCAGAGTAGTGAAGAGCGGGTTCGGTTTCTCGGAAACCGAACCCCCCCGAACTTCACCCTTTTTACACGGGTCCGAGGCATACTCGGATTCTCCCGTATGGCTCGGTTAACCCGAGCGCGCCCGAACGTCATCATCCCGCTGTCGGATTCTCGCGAGATTCGGATTCTATATAAGCAGCCGCGCGTCGCCGCCATTTTCACTCGTGCATTGGAAATGTTAGGGAGAGGACGTGGCTGGCGTCCTCTCCGTTTATTCATTGTTGAGTTGATGCAAATATTTGTGCTTGCTTATATCATTGTGGGGACTGGAGAGCAGCTTTATATTAATATAGGAGGAGTACAGTGCAGAGTTTTGCTGATCAGTGACAACCAGTTTTATCCGTTCTCTGCCTGAAAAAAACGCTCCATATCTGTGCTCAGTGTGCTGCATATATCTGTGCTCACACTGCTTAATTGTGGGGACTGGGGAGCAGCTGTATTATATAGCAGGAGTACAGTGCAGAGTTTTGCTGACAGTGACCACCAGTATACGTTGTCTGCCTGAAAAACACTCCATATCTGTGCTCAGTGTGCTGCTTTATTGTGGGGACTGGGGACCACCAGTATAATATTATATAGGAGGAGTACAGTGCAGAGTTTTGCTGACCAGTGACCACCAGTATATAATATATAGCATTACGGTACAGTAGGCCACTGCTGTACCTACCTCTGTGTCGTCAAGTATACTATCCATCTAGATTCTATACCTGTGGTGCATTTCAGTTGTGCAGTTTGCTGACACAGTGACCACCAGTATATATAGCAGTACGGTACGGAAGGCCACTGCTGTACCTACCTCTGTGTCGTCAAGTATACTATCCATCTAGATTCTATACCTGTGGTGCATTTCAGTTGTGCAGTTTGCTGACACAGTGACCACCAGTATATATAGCAGTACGGTACGGAAGGCCACTGCTGTACCTACCTCTGTGTCGTCAAGTATACTATCCATCTAGATTCTATACCTGTGGTGCATTTCAGTTGTGCAGTTTGCTGACACAGTGACCACCAGTATATATAGCAGTACGGTACGGAAGGCCACTGCTGTACCTACCTCTGTGTCGTCAAGTATACTATCCATCTAGATTCTATACCTGTGGTGCATTTCAGTTGTGCAGTTTGCTGACACAGTGACCACTAGTATATATAGCAGTACGGTACGGAAGGCCACTGCTGTACCTACCTCTGTGTCGTCAAGTATACTATCCATCTACATTCTATACCTGTGGTGCGACCTTGGTGCGCCTCTTTTTTTCTTTGCATCATGTGCTGTTTGGGGACAATTTTTTTGAAGTGCCATCCTGCCTGACACTGCAGTGCCACTCCTAGATGGGCCAGGTGTTTGTGTCGGCCACTTGGGTCGCTTAGCTTAGTCACACAGCTACCTCATTGCGCCTCTTTTTTTCTTTGCATCGTGTGCTGTTTGGGGACAATTTTTTTGAAGTGCCATCCTGCCTGACACTGCAGTGCCACTTCTAGATGGGCCAGGTGTTTGTGTCGGCCACTTGTGTCGCTTAGCTTAGCCATCCAGCAACCTCGGTGCAAATTTTAGGACTAAACATAATATTGTGAGGTGTGAGGTGTTCAGAATAGACTGGAAATGAGTGTAAATTATGGTTATTGAGGTTAATAATACTATGGGATCAAAATGACCCCCAAATTCTATGATTTAAGCTGTTTTTTAGGGTTTTTTGTAAAAAACACCCGAATCCAAAACGCACCCGAATCCGACAAAGAATTTTCGGTGAGGTTTTGCCAAAACGCGTCCGAATCCAAAACACGTCCGCGGAACCGAATCCAAAACCAAAACACAAAACCCGAAAAATGTCCGGTGCACATCACTAGGAGAGAGTTAGATTTGGGTGGGTTATTTTATTTCTGTGCAGGGTAAATACTGGCTGCTTTATTTTTACACTGCAAATTAGATTGCTGATTGAACTCACCACACCCAAATCTAACTCTCTCTGCACATGTTATATCCCTCCCCTGCAGTGCACATGGTTTTGCCCAATTGCTAACAAAAATCCTGCTGCTATCAACTTGGAATTACCCCCATAGGGCAGATTTAACAAAGAGTGATATTCTTGTTATCACTCGTTAGGAGCGTGTTGGCCGGAGCACCAGTTAGGAATTGTGATGAGTGGTAACAAGAATATCACTCATTGTTAAATCTACCCCATAGTGTTTGGTTTAGTTAGTAAATTGGAGCAAGTATTTTTTATTTTTTAAATATTACATAAGGGAACTGAAGCAAAATTAGATTTAAAAAAAAAAACCCAGAAGGTAGTTTACAAAGCACAAAGTGACTTTATTTTGCCAAGTGAGATTACTGAAAAGGCAGGGTGACGTGGGTGTATATTTTTAGGGGTGCGCCTTGCTGTGTGGAACAGCACATAGACATTCCCTCTCCACAAAATGACTATAATAGAAAATCATTACACTGTCATTCCATTAGGACCGTTTTTTTCTGACTGCATGGAGAACAGACCGTCTTGGAAGTCTGAGCAATGTAATAAAATGTTTCATACACAAAGAGACACATGTAAATAAAACCTATATTGCCATTCCATTGATTAATTTCAGCTGTAAACGAAGCTAAACTGAGCAGTGTTTTATGGGAAGACAGGACTACATCACGGAATAAAGTGGTATGAGGTGGAATCTTTAGACACATAATGCACCTTTTCAGATTTTTCCATATCTCTGCACCTGTGACACACTTCTTCTTTACAGAGGTTTCTTTGGAGAGTAGGGTTTCTAAGGTGCACTGGGCAGACCTTTAAAGTGGACTGCATATCCAGTGATTTGATAAGATTATCTATGAGATAATTTAACATCATAGATTAGCTCCTTCCTCAATTAAACACACTAGTTATGTCTACTTTGTTTAAGATCTCACGCTAGACCTCAAGAACAAAGGTACCCATTTGAGGTTTTATTCTTATTTATTTCTTGCTTATTTTTATTGGGAAGATGGGTCCAGAGTAGAGTAGCAGGAGGAATTTGATCAATGTTTTCCATAACTTTCAGCAATTTCAGATCACTTCTCCAAGCAATAGTGTTCTATTTCTACTGAATGGCAGGAGAAATCTATAAATTAGATGTCAAGTAGATGACCTACGCTCCAAGACCACTTTATAAAGTATGTATTTTAAGTACTGGATAGGACCCCTATTTGTCCCCTGACTAGTCTGAATTGTATGTGTCCTTGATCCAACAAGGTGACAGAAAACATTCCTTATCCTTTTGTTTCTGATTCCTCGTAGCATTGTGCACTTGCTGCTGATTTTTTGGTTGCAGTTTCATTCTCCAAATTTGTTGCTGTACCACATCCCAATGGTGCTTTTTTGGATTGAGATCTGCTTACTGTAAAGGTTATTGGGGTACAATGAACTGATCGTGTTTGTGGAACTAACCTGAGAGGATGTGTACATTGTGACATGGCATGTTATCCTGCTTGGAGTATGCAGTTATGCAGTTTCCTCTGTTTCATTGTTAGACTTCTGGGCCTAAGGGGGAAACTCAGTTGTGGGGGCAGAGTGCTAATTGCATTTGCAGCGGCATTTACATGCCGGCAATGGCGCCGCATCTTGCACCCCTCGCCTGCCCGTCCGAGTCCCAAATTCGCACAAAACTGCTTACAACCCTATGTGCACAAAACTGTTTACTGCCCCAATCAGGCCACCATAAAGTGCTGCTGTTGCCTCTCTGATTCGGCAGGGCAGATTCATCCGCTCCTAATCGAATTCCCCCCTAAATCTCACCAGGTGCCATTGCAGCTGCATGGATATTGTTATACTCTTGAAAAAAGTTGAAATGCACTAAAAAAATCTTACTCCAATATTCTTCTGCAAATAGGACCGAGCAATCCATCTTTCATTACAAGCAGCTGAATGCCTACATCTGAAAGACTATCCTAAGTGGATGTGATAAATGACAAAAAGTATAAATTGATAAGTAGAGCATGGAGGAGATGTATAAAACCTTTGAGAGTGATAAAGTGGAGAAGTTGCAAATAGCAATCCACTTCTGTCAGTACGGATGGTGTAATGATTAGCATTACTGCCTCACAGCACTGAGGTCATGGGTTCAGTTCCCATCATGGCCCTATCTGTGTGGAGTTTGTATATTTTCCCCGTGTTTGCGTGGGTTTCCTCCGGGTACTCCGGTTTCCTCCCACAATCCAAAAATATACTGATAGGTTAATTCGCACCCAACTATATTAACCCTAGTGTGAATGTGTCTGTGTGTACATGCGATAGGGAATATAGATTGTAAGCTCCACTGGGGCAGGGACTGATGTGAATGGCCAAATGTTCTCTGTAAAGCGCTACGGAATATGTGTGCGCTATATAAATAACTGGTAATAAATAAATCTGTCATTCATAGACTATGCAAGATGAAAGATACAGTAGCTGTAAGCTGATTATTTGCTATGGGCAATTTCTCCACTTTTTCTCTCTGAGGTTTGATACATTTCCAGTCATCCTTGCTTATGAGTCTTTTAATCTATAACCTCCTGCTCATGTCTGTTGCCTCTGAGGCTAGCCAAGCTCACAGCTGCAGAAAAGAGAAACACCACCCTGCTAGTAGTGCATGCTCTTATTAAAGCAGTGTTTACCAACCTTGGTCCACAAGACTAACAGTCCAGGTCTTAATGATATCCACCTTGCTTAAGCACAGATGGTCAAATCAAAATAATGGAGGTACGAATTGAGTCACGTGTGCTGCAGTATGGCTATCCTTAAAACCTGGACTGTTAGTGTGCCTTGAGAACAGACAGCTTGATGGAACTAGATAGTTTAATAAGTTTCCATATTAAATTACATTTTATTTATTTATTTAATTTTCTTTTAATTCTGTTATCCCACACACTAATATTTTGTCTTTGGTTACTTCCCCAGGCCCTCCATTTACTTAATTGATTATAGCCCAAATGCTTGCTGCTTATTAATGATGGATAGCCATGGAGTTTATAAAATATTAACACAAAAAACCTCTTTAAAAAAGCTCTGTTTGTTAGAGGGGGACTTAATAGACATATCATTTATTTATTTTACATTCTTTTTTTTTCTCCACACATTCAAAAAAAAACTTGCCTTTGCCTTTCCACCAGTCATCTATACTTTCAAATGCGTTCATTGAAGAGCATTATTGCCAGAAGGTTTGGTGGGTGTAATAGAAAACAGAATTGAATGTGCTTATTCTTATGAACTCAAGGTTGGGAAGACTTTAATCTTAGCGCTGGTACTTGGTGTATATTATATTATTCACTAATACACTAGTATTAGTGGATATTAAAAGGAATAGCAGTTTTGTACTTTACGGAAGTGCAGGCTGTTTTGCACCCTGAAGCTATTCCACTGCAATTAGAGTTAGGCCAGTATCCAGTTTGCTGTGATAATTTGCAGCAGCTAATGTATTCGGCTGGGGCTAGCCAATTAGCCCTGATATGTGGCATTTATTGGGGATTATGGGGATATAATCTGTGATAAGCAGCCATTAGAGCCACGATAACACATAGGATCTAGAGCTTATCCTGGATCCCATGTGTTATTACATACTCGCGACTCCTTTTCGGCCTGTAATTGGATAGCGACTGACCATTGGTCAATAATCACGCTATCAGACCATTTTTATTGGCTAAGAAAGGAACGCATCTAATAGGATGCGTCCATAGAATTTGGGGTGTTTTGCATAATGACAATCTAGCACAAAAAATAACCTATTAAATAGAAATGCAGAAGCAGAATAAACTTCATATTTGGTTGATGACCTTTCTACGGAAAAATGTGCCAATTTGTTACAAATTTAAAGGTTCTTCTACTGTACTCCTCACAGCACAGATGAGAAATCTTTCAGTTCAACAAGTTGATTAATGACAATAAAAGTACGTATTTTGTATTTGTTTAATTAGGAGATCTTCATCTATGAATTGTGCTTAAACTGGTCACACTTGTTTAGACCTGCTTATCCAGTTTCATAGTTTCATTTTTTGCAACAAACTGGCTCCAAATGTCAGTTTGTAACAATCAAAAATGTCAGTTTGTGACAATCAAAGCATTGTTCTGAACAATCAAAATAATATTGAATACAATGTGATTTTTCAGTGTGTCTGCAGACTGTGTTAGAGCTCCTCCTTAGTTATCCCTCCTCTGCTCCACAATTCAAGTGGTATGTTTTTAGTCATATATTTTGGTGGCTGCTAGTAGTTTGTCATAGCTCAAAACTGGATAATCCTGTCCCTCCCTTCCATTTCTAAAATTGCTGCCAAAGCCCATTACCATTTAAAGGTGGGAATAAAGAGACCTGTTTAAGGAAATTGTGGTTGATCCTGGTCAGAGCTGTGTGTGTGGGCTACTGCTGGATTACATTACAAAGCCTACATTTGGCAAGAAGTCCAGGCTGGGGAGTTGTTAGGCTGCTGGACTAGAGAACTCATGATTTTACAGAATATTGTGATTGCTATGACTGACATTGGTGAGGGTTTGGGGTTTGTAGTGCTGCCTCCTTCCAGGGACACTGTGGGTAGGATATGAACTAGGGAGTCTTGCTGATTAACCGGGCAATTGCTTTACTACAGTTTAGTGTGCTATATTGTATTTTGCTATCTTAAAATCTAATAAAGTTACATATGCTTGATGCATCTGAATGTGTCCCAGAGCCGTAGATAGTTCCTACCAAAACATACTGGGGAGTGGAGGTTTGTTTCCTGCCAGCTTGATCACATTAAGTCCAGTCTAGGTGTCTGCTAGATATTGCACCTGAGATTTCTTGCCCCTGGATTGGCTGATGTCACTGGTTGGAAGGTGCATGTAATAGTTAGTAGCGTCTCTTTAGGTGCCAGGATGGAATAAATAATATGGTGGCAGTATTGCTGTCAGGGAAATGGTATGGACCTATTATAACGGGTGTAGTATGGTATGCCGGCGGCCGGGCTCCCGGCGGCCAGCATACCGGCGCTGGGATCCCGACCGCTGGCATACCGACAGCTGGGTGAGCGCAAATGAGCCCCTTGCAGGCTCACTGCGCTCACCACGCTGCGGGCCTGGTGTTTATTCTCCCTCCAGGGGGGTCGTGGACCCCCAAGAGGGAGAAAAGTCATCGGTATGCAGGGTGTCGGGATTCCGACGCTGGTATACTGTGCGCCGAGATCCCAACAGCCAGCAAACTGAATACCACCCATTATAACTGGTGTCAAGAGAAAAGTGTCATTTGACATATTACAGGTCCATGATTTTTAATCCTTACTTGGCCCCCTAAATTATCTAAAAAAAAAAATATTTTGGATTAATAAAGTGATCATTCTCCTGTTTCTGTAAATGAATATGGTTTTATTTTGCAGATCAACGGATACTTCTGTAAATGAGATATCTAAAGATAGGGAGACTTTTCTGTTTATCCTAAACTGGGTAAAACTGAAAGGCTGAAGCCACCTGTGAAAAATAATGTCATTAGTAATGTGTGTCTCTAGAAGTGTCTACTAACAAACATCAGGCTAGGGCCTGGTGCAGCCCAGCTGAACTGAAAAAAAGTCCACAGGAAACCAGCTGCAGTTAAAGAAACATTTTATGTCATCTTACAGTAACTCATTCATGGAAAAAAGAGCGTAATAGATTGTACTGTCTATTTCTTTACAAAACCCCCCCCAAAAAAACATTGGCAGACACAATGGAAAAAAATATTGTCTTTTTATTGCGTGTTTGGAGCTGCCACAGTACGGTTATGTAAAATGTTGTTAAAAAGTGCATGTAAGCCACAGTGAAATAATAGAAAAGAATATATAAAAGATACATTATTTCCAGCCATCCTATTGTCTAAGAATAGTATTATTTACCAATGGCCACTTAGCATGGCTTATGATATGTGGTTTTTAAGTATGAGCACTAGAGAATCTGCAAGACTAATGAGGTAATGTATGCAGTGGTGATGCCCATTTTTATTTTAGAGTATTGATTTTATTAACCTAATGTCTCTCTGAAATCACAGGTCATTGAGATTCCCAGTTAATAAGATAAGTGCTTTTTTCCCCCTGTAAACAACTATAGTTTTTTCTGCTTATTAGTGATACTCCTGTAGCCTGTTCTTATTTCATTAGTGGTCCATGTTTGAAAACCATTTCCAGAGGCACATGTTTTGCTAATGTACATTACACACAATGCATTAAAGGTTAACACCACCGATTATAATCAAACAACATGATATTGCCGCTGGACACCATAAATGATACTAAATAATATATTCAAATGTTATTTTAAGTTCAGAATTTGATCGACTATTAACACATACTATACATGGGTGTGATATGAGATCCCGGCGGTCACATGACCGACACCAGCATCCCAGTCATGACAATGCTGACAGGGGAATTATTTGACACCTCCCCTGCCCCCTACCCTAACCCTCCTGGGATGACGGCTAGTACCTAACCCTAACCATCTCTGGGTCCTAACCCTAAGAGTGGCCATGATACTTACCTGCTGGATGTCTACTTTCGATATTCTGATGCCGGGATCCGAGTGGTGTCGGGATTCCGGCGTCGGTCACCTGACCAGCGGCATCCTCAGTGCCGGGATGCTGAACGCATCTCTGTACATAGATGGTGAAAATTGCATACACAAATAAACAGGTGGAAAACTAGATTTTCCCAGTTTACATTCTCACTCTCCAATGTTAATCACAATTCTCTAAATTGAAAATTGCCATAGTTAAATTAGTTGCTCTAATAGTATCGACAGTATCAATCCTTACATTGGCTATCAAATGGCCAGATAGATAAGCGTTTTAGATTATACTGTGTAGTGTAATAAGCAGATGTTTCCTGATCAGTAACTGAGGGAGAACTGAATCACAGGACAGGAAATAACATGCATGGGGACAGATTTAATTAAACAAAGGCGCTACCTGAATCGGTCCTATGGACTGGGTAGGTTAGGAGACTATTGACTATGGCCCTCATTCCGAGTTGATCGCTAGCTGCTGTTGTTCGCAGCGATCAGGCAAAAAATCAGCACTTCTGCGCATGCGTATGGTGCGCACTGCGCACGCGCGACGTGCTTTCACAAAAGCCGATGCAGTTTTACACAAGCTCTAGCGACGCTTTTCAGTCGCACTGCTGGCCGCAGAGTGATTGACAGGAAGTGGGTGTTTCTGGGTGGTAACTGACCGTTTTCGGGGAGTGTGTGTAAAAACGCAGGCGTGCCAGATAAAAAACGCAGGAGTGGCTGGGGAAACGTAGGTGTGGCTGGCCGAACGCATGGTGCGTTTGTGATGTCAAAACAGGAACTAAACAGACTGAAGTGATCGCTAGTTAGGAGTAAGTCTCGAGCTACTCAGAAACTGCACAATCTTTTTTTTTTTGTAGCAGCGCTGGGATCCTTTCGTTCGCACTTCTGCTAAGCTACACTCCCAGAGGGCGGCGGCTTATTGTTTGCACTGCTGCTAAAAGCAGCTAGCGAGCGAACAACTCGGAATGAGGGCCTATAGACATTGTGAGACTACTGTAGTATGTAATGGTCATTATTTAAAACCAGAAAATACAGTAGTCAGTCTTATAACTAGGGGTTAAAACCAAGGTAAGTAGTCTGTCGGGCTAATGAAAATATAAATGACATTTTTAATATGAAATGAAATTTATGAATTATGTTTGCAGTACATTTATTTTGATTTGGGAAGATCACAATCTGGCATGAGTCATTTTCTAGGCATACACTTGGTGACATTGTGCTAGTTGTGTGCTACAGTGTTGTCAGCTTGGTTCACAATAAGTAATGTATGTATGGGAGATTTATAATATAAAACACATAACCCATCTATTTGTACTGGCCTGCTGAATGGAGTGTTGTGCCCACTGCCATTTATAACCTATTGAGAGATCACCATTTATTGACAGCTGATTGGATTGCTGTAGTAGCAGTTCAGCTAGCTTGATGGAAGGGGAAAGTTGTTGAATAAACTAATTATACGAGTTATACCTAAAAAAAATAAAAAATAAAAATATAGAGTGGATTGTCAGAAGCAATTGGTTCAAAATCAAATACTCCTTTCACACCAAACTCTTAACCCGGGTTATTGCTAGGGTAAAGTGGGTCCAGGTTTGGTGTGAAAGAGTCTACGTGGGTTGTGTTATTCAGGAATCTGACCCAGGTAGCCTGCTGTGTAAACGGTGTGACCTGGTTCATTCATCCCAGGCCAGGCTAAATGTATACAGAGAGCCAGATCACTGGTGCTTGGAAATGATGTAATCTCCAAGCGTTGTCAAAGGAAAGACCTGGCAGTAACCTGGGTCCAGCCTGCAGTGTGAATGTGGTTTCAAGCAGCTGGACAAAGCTTGAAACAGTGTTCAATAACCCAGGTTGGGACCTGGGTTTTTTGGTGTGAAAGGGGTATTAGTGACCAGGGGTGTGACTCAGAGGTGCACGCAGTTTGGATTCATACACAAACGGGCAATGTTTTAAATACTGTGTATGATTTTCAACCACTGCGCATGATCTTTCTAGCGGCAGTTGCAGTGTAGTTTTAGACACAGGGTGATTGACAGATAGTGACCTTTTGGGGGGAGGTTATATGGAGTAGCAACTAAAACGCAGGCACGTCAAGACCGTTTAAGGGCATGTCTCAGCCAGCATCTCCGAATCCGTACGATGGTGTACTGGCCACAGTGTCTCAGTTGAGAAGTCCATGTTGCGTGACCATAATAATGTTGCTCACATGGCCAGTTTTTCTTCAATGTGTGTCCAATACTACCTCACAAATGGCAGCATAAAGATACTGGCAGTGGCATCTCTGCACAGATGTCAGCGACTGTGACATTAGGTTGCTGCGAATGAAGATGTGCCGGCAATTGCGTGCACCTCTGGGTCAGGCCCCATACCTTCAGACACTACAAATGGGGGGGGGGGGGGCGGTTCACCAAAGGCCAGGTAGAGCTCCCATTATGCCAGGCAGAGCCCCAGATGCACATTATGCCAGGTAAAGACCATATTATGCCATGCAGAGCCGCTGATACATATTATGTCAGGTAGAGTTGGAGAATTGCGCTGCCTAGCTGTAATGGGTTGGGGTCGGGTGACCAGTGGTCGGGATACCAGCGGTCAGTATACTGATGCCGGTATCCCGGCCGCCAGGGTCCCGGCTGGGGCCGAGCGCAACGAAGCCCCTTGCGGGCTCGGTAGCTCACTGCGCTCGCCACAGGTTCTATTCTCACTGTATGGGTGTTGTGTACACCCACGAGTGGGAATAGCCCTGGGCCCCCTGCCGGCATCTTGGCGGCCGAGATGCTGACCACTGGGATCCCGACCACCGGTCATCTGATTACATCCCAGCTGTAACAAATACCCAGTATTTTACAGTACACAATGCAAGAACAGGAAGCCGGTAGGAGCACAGCGTGCTGCTGACGAGCTACAATGCTGCCTGGCTGTAACAAGTAGTCGGGCGCTGCAGCTACTACCATGGACATATATTGTGGGTGTTGCAGACGGTTCTGCGCTCACAGTGCATATGCACTGTGTGCCAGGCACCGCTGACACTTGCCTAGTTACGGCCCTGATTACAGCTCTCCCCCCAACTCTCACTTTTCTTAAACACTGTTCCCTGACTCTCCTCTCCCGCTTAGATCTGTTCTCACAACTTGCACCAATACACATTACAAACAGATGCTCACTGTGCTGCATCTTCTAGGGCCAAGCATGGCCACTCACATAAACACTCACTCTCCTAGTGAGGGTCACTCTGTGCAGGGTGCTTATGGCATATGATATCAGAAATAATGTATTGTCTGTATAATCTGATGCATCATGTAACCTGGCTTGCTGCTGGCAGCTCCTGTGCCTCATGTACTTGCTTTGAATCAACTTGTGGATGCATTTGCACTAAGCTCCTGTCCTATATTATTGACAAGCAGTGGGGAGGAGCTGTGTGTTTAAGGTATGAGACAGCCCACACGTGATACTCATTAGCGATTTCTATCCGACCGACCCCGACACTCTCCATGCTATGCTCTGCAGTCTTCTCTGCTGGGTTTAGCTCCGCCCCCTGAGAGCTCTCTTTAGTTAACTGTCAGCACCAAAGATGTAGGGAGCAGTAGTTTATATTGAGCACTGCAGGGAAGGTTATGGCTAAAACCAAGATTGGGAAAGGACCTCTGATGTCACCAGGGGGAGGAGCAAGGCCCGAACAGGGTACCCGAAAGGTACCCTCAGTGGCAAGCTGTGTGGAGCTAAAGGCAGTAGTTGGTGGCGTGGATAGTGAGCCTAGCTTCTCCCCCTGATGTCAGAGGTCCTTTCTTCAACTTGGTTCTAGCATCTACCCTGCAGTGAATGCCGCTTTAGACCGGACCCAAATGCTTTGCAGGCCACATTGAAGCCATCCCTGGGCTAGACAGAGCAGTGGTAGAGGAAGGTACCATCTGCTGCATGGATGAATCCAGGTCAGGAGGGGAGGCGTAACCGCAGGACAGACCAGGGGGTGGTGCAGAGGAGTAGGAATCTGCACAGCCACGGAGGAGAGGAGGAGGTATGCAGTGGAGACTAGCGCCAGACTGCGCTGCTCGGCAATGCCCATCCATCTGGCCATCAGCCGTAGCTGTCACAAACACGGCAAACAGAGGTGGCCAATTGGGTCACATGCAGACGGTGTGCCCGCATGAAGAGTGCGCGGTGTGCAAGGCACCGTCTGCACTGCCCTAGTTACGGCCCTGACTCTGATTAAAATGTTTTCTCCATATAGTATATCTCCCAACTGTCCTGATTAAGGTTACATAGTGTCGATTTGAGGCCTCTGTCCCCACATCTCTATCAGCACAGCTTTGTCCTGCTCAAGCTAGAAACTGGATCGGGACAAAGATTCCTCGTTTTCAACTGTTCATTTTAGTTAACAATATGAAAAATGAGTTGTGTTCTGCTACTGGGTCGCCTTCTGACACTTCTGTGTACTACTCCTTCTACTCCTGGATTATAAATAAATAAATAAATGGCTGTTTCTGAAAAAGTAGTATGAGTATCTTCTAAAAGAATAAAGGTATGATCTGTGTGTGTGCTACACAGCGAAAAGACAGATGTGCAAAGTCAGAATTCTGTGGGCCTAGAATTGATAACCTGGGGAAATGGCTTCGCAGAGAAAGGGTTAAATAGGTGTAATATTTTGTAAGACCAAACTGCTCGTAATTATATCTGAAATGGCTACAGATTAGTTTGTATGTACTGGCGTTTCTATAATGGGTGCAGTGTGTGCGGAGCACACGGGCCTCTGAGTCCAGAGGGGGCCCCCATCGCACATGCTGCACCCATTTTTAAAATACTCACTGCTCCGGAGTCCAGCGCCGGCATCCGCAGCGCATGCACACTAGAGAAATCTCAGGGAAAATGGCCGCTGCACCATTTTTTCGGAGATCTGTGCATGCGCAGTAGAGTCTGAGCCCTCTAGTGCTCAGACTCTCAGCGCTGCCGGCAGAGAGGAGGGGTCCCGAACGGAGGAGGCTGAACACGGGCCTCCTCTTTTAAAGCACCCCTGTTTGTATGTACAGTATACGAGCGGTTCAGTCGTGTATACAGAAGGTAACCCACTTCTACATGCTCCAAACTAACATAATAACATCAAATGTATTTCTGCAGCGGGGTACAATGGTTTCCCCAACTGATGGTCATCCCTCTTCTTACACTGACTGGCCCATGAGCCAATCAGAACCTGGGGTTGGGGCTTCACAGGTGTCAGGGGGTCAAGCTATGCTTTGTGTTCCGGCACCTTTATATTTAAAAAAAAATGAAATCATTTTTATATAATTTGGTTATGCTGTGCCATCGATGGAGGGATACCATCTGGTTGTCGTACCTTCATTGGCAAGAGTATTTGACATTGGCCATAAACCATCAATGATTATGAATCATTGATGGTCGATGGCCATCTCTAAGAGTGTCTAGCAACCTCCATGATTGCACCTTACCCTCGTTATGTAGCTGTTATATATTTATATATTTATATATTTGGGGGGGATCAGAGATATACATTCAAGTGGGATTATTAGTGTCATTTCCCTGCATTGGTAACAAGGCACAATGATACCTATGACTACAAATATTGTTAAATAAGGTTTCTTGTGGCTACTTATATAGAACCACTTGTAAAACACAAACACAATACGTGAGCAAGCCCTGAAAATGACACGTATCCTTGTCTTTTCATCATCAAGTAGATCTTACTAAAGGGCCCTACACACTAATAGATTTTAATGAACAATATGAATGTTCTCGTTAATGCATTGATATCATTTAGTGTGTAGGAACCAATGATGAACGATGCACTGCCCCGCCTCATTCATCGTTGGTGCCCAGTCGTTTATGCATGCAGACCAATATGGACGAGATTGTCCATATTAGCATGCACTGCTATGGAGCCGGGTGACGGGGGGACCGAATAAACTATACTCCCCACGTCACTGCCCCCCCCCCCCCCCCCGCGCTGGGTCGCCCGTCTCCACCATCATGCAGCTCAGCGGCGGATTGCCAAATGTGTAGGGTCCATAACTGCTTTAGGGCTCATTTACATCTGAATGAAAAGTGATTTTTATGACACACCTCTCAGATGTAGCAGTATATGTCCACTTTAATACTGCGCGGATAAGTGTTGCTTTCACAATCTCCCTGAAATGCTTTTTAGGCAAGTATGTTACAAAGCAGTGTGAGGCTGTAAAGATATCTAATTGCTTACAGCTTGAAATATTCTCTGTTATACACAGTAATAAGAAATGGACATTATGGGAACTGCTGAATTCAAAGTAAGGTGTCACAGAAAAATATGATAGAGCCACTTGGAAACTGTTCAGATATTCAAAGCACACTCTACATATCCCTGCAGAAGGGTCTACTAAAACGTTTCACCCACAGAGGGGCATATATATCAATTAGGGTTTCACCCGCATGTACTAATATACACATGCAGGGAGAGGGGCTCCAAAAGAACCCATTCCTGAGTTGTGTAAGAAGGAAATAATCACTAATGAGATGGTTTCTCTCCTCTTTCAGGACCCCACCACTATTGTGTACGCGCAGTTTGCTGAACACGCATTTGAGGGAGGGATCTCCAAATAACCCTCTCCCGATAATTTTGGCAATTTGTACACCATAGCCTACATCGATTAGTGTTGACATTCAGAATGTCATCATTTGAACGTTGAACATCGACAATGCGATTTCACATTGACTTTGGATGTCAGCCTATCCCTAATTGCAGCCAAAACCTAACTGTACAATTGGTTGTCGACATTATGTCAGTGTTGACATTCACAATATTGACATTGTAAATATCGACATTCTGCTTGCACACCATGCAGAGCTATGCATTGTATACAGAGCATCCCTTTCACAATTTCCACACGTTATATTGGGCCAGAATAAGACCCACTCAGGATCTGGCTATACCCGCTTGGTTTGCCAAACCTTACTTCTGTCTGCACAGAAACACTTGCTCTTGGGTGATACTCAGCCACAGAATTCTGCGTGTGTATTTGGACAAAACTTCTCTGTAAGGAGTGTTCCTTGAATATGTATTATTATCACTGTTGTCAAATGCAAGGAATTTAAGCTAATTTGATGATTATGTTGATGAAAGTAAACTCATTTTTAATGAGAGCTGAACGATTGCAGTTATAAACAAAAAGTTAATTCTAGCAGTTACATCCTGGTGAATAAATGAATGTAAAGGCCCATACACATTAGACGATGTCGCTCTGTGAGCGACATCGTCTAACGTTTCCCCCTCCTGGGCCGGCCGGTCGGCGGCCGCCTGTACGCACTGAGCGATATGACCGCTCATATCGCTCAGTGACGTCACGCCCCCGCCAGCCCTGCATGAAGGTCGTGGACGACAGTCCACATCCTTCATGCATGCCCTACCGACAGCGACGCTCGTTGCGGGGCCGCGCATCGGTCGTCGCTGGTGGCATACACACTTGATGATAAAATGAGCGACGTCGCTCAAGGAGGGGGAAAATGAGCGACGTCGCTCATTTTATCGTTAAGTGTGTATGGACCTTAAATGTAGAGAAAACTACTGCAGTCATTCTTTATGTGCACATCAGTCAAAACATGAAAATGATGGAACTCAAGGACAGTTGGCAGCTATATCACTGATTGCTAACTATTTTGTGGGATATGCTCTGCTGTATTTTGTTTTTTGTTGTCCTGATACTACTTCTGCTTTCGTTTTCACTGCACGTTTCTCTTTATTATTAACCCTTCCTCAAGGGATTAGTTACCAAGGAGGCGTTCGTTTTGATTTCTGTTTTTGTCTGAAAATGTGCTTGGGCTATTGAGAAATGTTTTTGCAGCTGCATGTTGTCCCATGTGAGTGGCATGCACACATGCTCATCTGAACTCTTCACAGAGGGATATTTCTGTTCTGTTTGTGAAACATTTGCCTTCAAAAGAACATAGCTCCTGCGAGTTTCATACTTTGTAGCAATTGATATACTTTTAAAAATATCAAAGTTTATTCAAGCGTTTTCAGAACAGTATTGTTTTTATCACTATAGTAACATTGTAATATGCCTATAGATACAGAAAATAATATTTGTTTGTGAATATTCTCAACAACTTTGGTAGTGAACACAGTTTAACATAACCAAACCTGTACGGATGAGCATCCAGTACATAATGCACTTTTTAAAATGGGTTTTGTTCATACTTGCCTACTTTTGAAAAGTAGTTTCAGGGAGATTATAGCTGGTAGTAGAATGCGACTCACGATGTTAAGGGGGGGGGGGGGGGGGTAATGCTCTGCCCAAATGGCGTGTCCACCTATGCCTATGGGTCTACCATTCCCCCCTGAGCTCTCACTCTCCATGTCTCTGCTCATCCCCATAGCAGTGTCACCCAGCACAGTACCAGCACCTCTATCACAGCATCCTACACAGCACCCGGTGTCACCCAGCACAGTGCCTCCTCCATTACAGCAGTATCCAACACCCCCTTGTGTCCCCTCAGCATGTCAGCTCCATTCTAAACAGCGACTATCACCACACTGTCCAACAGCACACTTTCCTATAAATTACTCAGCATCTAGCACCCCTTCTCTGTCCACAGCACTGCACCCCCTCTGTGTTACACAGCATCCAGCACCCCCTCTGTCACACAGCATCCAGCACCCCCTCAGTGTGCTGCCTGAGGAGAAATCAGTATTATTCTGGCCACTCACCATCCTAGAAGGATTCAGGGCTGGCCGGCAAATTATGCAAGGTTGTAGGTAATCATACACGGCGCCCAGCTGTAAGGATGCTGTCTCCCGCCTGTCAGTCTCACCTGCGGCTACCGCTTGGTGCTACCCACCCACTGGCAACTCACGGTCCCGACTGGCGCCACTCAATTTCTCCTTTATCTCTCCGGCCATGTAATACGTTTGCGCCTCTCCCCATGTGATGGGGCTGTGCACATGGACACCTCCCTGACTCCTTCCTGTGCTATTGCCGGGCACACAGCTCTTCACCCGGTCCGTCTTCATGACATTGCGGTTCAGGCCCCGCCCCCTGTCATTCCGGATCGTGCATGCGCAGACCGCATTTTCGGTGGAAAGCACTGAAAAACCGGGAGGACCCGGAGGTTTAGCGGGGCAGCGGGAGGGTAGGCAACCCTGGGTTAGGGCCGGCTCTGCTTAATCCTCTCTGGTATACTTATGTTTCGGATGTCGGCTGTCAGTCTTCCAGCCCACTACACCCTCTATTCACTGAGTGGATCAGAAGCTCAGATCTTTGTAGAAGGCAGAATGAAGTTCTTGAGGAGATGGATTTTAATGCAAATTGCACAGCTATGATTCGCTCCTAAAAGGCAATCTGTGTGGCTCATAAACTGGTATTGCACCTTGGGACTTGTAGATCTGCACTACAGCAAGGGGGCACGGATTGCAAAAAGTCTAGACAGCCCAGAGAGCAAGAGGTCACTTAGCTTCATTATCTGCAGGCTCAAAGGAGCACGCTATCCTCATCAGGAAGGGTATAAAGCTGGGAGGCAGTCTCACCACCAGCAGCATCCATTCCCTCCTAGCAGCACCACAGCTCAGGCAGCAGCAGTCAGATCCCCAAGCAGGATGGACTTTACTGTACTGGACCCTCTTATTGCATTACACATAAATCTGGACAGGCTACTGTGGGTGCAGGGTGGCAGCATACCCCTGCAGCTCACCCAGGACAGGCACCCCCTCTCATGCCAAGCAGCTGTTGGTTCCCCCCTTCCTTCTCCAAAATTATCCATCAGATATATGGGCCAACAACAGCCCATTCAGCCCAGACCCCTGAGTGGCAAGGGGAAACTCAGAAGGCCCAGGCAGAGCAGGTTCAAGACCCACTGTTTTACCGTTGATGAGATCCAGGAGGTGGAGGAGCGTGGGTTAGTCGTTACTGCTGATGCCGCTGCCGAGCACATTAGCCTCTGCTGTAACTGCCTCTCTTGAGTGTGCGCACTGCTAGCTGTTGCCGACCACCACTACTACCCAAAAAAAAACCTGCGGTGACCGGCAATTAAGTAACAAGACGTTAAGCGCCGTAACGTCTCCTGTACAAGCCCCGCCCCCCTCATTTGCGGAGTTACGCATGTGCAGTCCGGATTCTCACGTGGGTGGTGAGGGGGAGAGAGAGGGCAGTGAAAATCCGGGAGGACAACCAAGGTTTGCGGGGCAGCGGGGGACTAAATTAAAAAACGGGAGCCTCCCGCTAAATGCGGGAGGGTAGGCAAGCCTGGTTTTGTTTTTATTTTTTTAATCCCTTTTATTTTCTGTTGTGCGCTAGGGTTACATTCCACTGAGTGTAAAATACAAGTTGAAATAATAGGAAGTTCATTTTTAGATATCCTGTACTTTATAATAATGCACACACCATGCAGTGCAAGTGTACCTAGAAGAATTGATGCTGTTTTAAAGGCAAAGGGAGATTTCACAAAATATTGATTCGATTTAGACTTCTCTTCTGTTCATTCACTTAAAAATAAACTATTAACAATTCTATTTTTTAAAGCATTCTTACTATGCAGCATTTCTTCCACACCTGCCTAAAACTTTTGCACAGTATTGTATATATTTTTATTTAAAGTTCAGTTTCTGTCAAAATAAAACAAACCCCCTTGTAAGGTGGCAGCTAAAAGTCTCTCTTACCCAGAGCTACTAAACAATCTTCATTGTGGTACCGTAGCGCTGGGCACCTACAGTCCTAAGTGACCATCCTTACACAAAACAATAATATGCATACCAGACCGTGTGAAATTCAGGCCTGCAGCAGTTTCCTTTCCTCCCTCCTCATCACGTCAATTCTCCTCCTTTGGATGATGCACCAGGGGACAGCTGAAAACCCACCATGTTTGAACCCCCAATCATTAAAGGCCCATGCACACGCAGAGATTTTCATTTCAAAAGACTTTAGGCCCATACACACTGGGTGATTTTGAGCTGAGAGCAGGTCACTTTTGGTGTGTTGAGCTGCTTTCAGCTCAAAGCCGCCCAGTGTGTATGCACAAGCAGTGAGCGCTGATGCGCGCTCCCGCTTCATCGCTGGCAGCCGCCGTTCATCTACTGGTATTACCAGTAGATGAACGGCGGGGTGAGCGGCTTTCCGCAGCGTCCTGCTATGGAAAGCCGCTCACCCCCGCTGACATCACTGGGCAGCGGGGAAAAGCACTCAGTGTGTATGCACTGAGCGCTTTTCAGCCCAGCGATGTCAGCGATCATCGCTGTTCATACACGCTGGGCAAAAACGCCCAGTGTGTATGGACCTTTTGACAACATCTCTGAAAGATATATCTTTCACCCAAAGTAGTGCATGCACACTGAGCTATTTTCCCAAAGAGCAAGTGATTTTCAGGAGGCAAAAGACCTTGCTGAAAATCTTTCATTAGAAAAGCTATTTACATAATGGGCTGGGATTGAATTCAAAGGGTGGGAGAATGGGCCATTTTACGACTCTGCTGCCGTAATATGTAAAAAGGGGGACTGCTGCCATAACGTGTAAAAAGGGGGACTGCTGCCATAACGTGTAAAAAGGGGGACTCTGCCTGCAATGTACATATTATAAATAAACATTGGTGGCCAGTGGTGCCAGTAATATATACATTACTGGCATCTTCCAGCAATTTATATATTACTGGGGGACAGTCATAATGAACATTGGTGGCAGTGGACTCACTGTATTGACTGCTGCTGCTGCATGTGATGTGATCTCCGCTGCTGCTGCTCCGTGAAGCCGCTTGGAGAGAGAGCGTGGAGGGAGCAGGGCGGGTCCGCCGGCTGCTGCTGCTCCGTGAAGCCACTTGGGGAGAGAGCGGGGAGGGAACTGGGCGGGTCTGCCAGCTGCTGCTGCTTGGGGCTTGGGGAGAGAGCAGGGCAGGGCCGGAGTGCAGGACAGTTCATCCATCATCGCTCGTTGCCGTAGACACTGTGCGATGAATGATGAACAAAGAGCGAGGTGGGCAAAACATTGTGTGCAAAACACACGATTGCCTACCTCGCTGGCAATGATGCGGGAGCGCGCATCAGCGCTCATCGCCCACCCATGCACACCAGTAGATTTTGAGCTCAAAGCAGCTTAAAACGCCAAAAGTGAGCTGCTTTGAGCTCAAAATCTTCTATCTTAATGCATAGGCAAACGCAGGGGGGGTTTCTGCTTGCCTGGAAACCCCACTCCTCTTGGCAAGTGGCTCAAATTAGGACAATAGCAATCATATATAATACGATTACTAGAGCTGCTGCCACATCATGCAGTGTAAGGTGTAGAGCAGAGCTGTTGCATATGCCCAGTCTGTTCTTGTGGTTCTCAGTCCTCAATCAGTGCAATGGACCGGAGAGTTGCTACTGCTACCAGGATGAAGAGACAGGAGCATAACCCTGAGGTGGGAGAATGTGTGCTTAGAAAGTGCAGTACTGGTTCTATTATATTTGTGTATTGATTACAGTATGTTTAACCTTTTCCTGACCACTTATTTATATTATTTACAGAGCCGGCCCTAGGCATAGGTAAACTAGGCAATCGCCTAGGGCATCTGGTATGCCTAGGGGCATAAGCAGCTCCTGCTGATTAAAATGATATGCGGCATGCCTATATTCTGTGTGTAGCATTTCGTATGCAGATACAGCCACAGTCACACACAGTATATAGGCATGCCGCATATCATTTTAATCAGGAGAAGCTGCTTGTGCATCCTAACCACATAGCAATGCAAATAAGATGCATTTTTATCAAAAATAGGCACCCGACGTTATCAGAGCTACCAGTTGACTCGCACCAGGCAACTCCTGCTGCATGGTGTATAGAGGCAAGATTTATGAGGACACATCTGTATCCAAGCAGAGGCAAAGGTCAGCGGCCGTGTGAGTGCTGTGTGTGTGGGTTGGTTGTGCAATTGTGTTCAGCATATGTGTAAGGGTCATTATGCGTTTCATGTGTATAAATGCATTAATAATGTGCAGCAAATGTGTAAAGGGCACTATGTGTGTCATTATGTGTATAAGGGCATTAATAATGTGTGACATATGTGTAAGGGGCACTGTGTGTGTCATTATGTGTATAAGGGCACGAATAATGTGCGGCGTATGTGTAAGGGACATTATGTGTGTCATTATCTGTATAAGGGCATTAATAATGTGCGGCATATGTGTAAGGTGCATTATGTTTATAAGGACCTTAATAAGGTGTCTCATATGTGTAAGAGGCATTACTGTGTGGTATTGTGTATAAATGCATTACCAATGTGTGGCATTATGTGTATAAGGTGCTCTACTGTGTGGTGTAACGTATAGATTGGGCACTACTGTGTGGTCTAATGTGAATAAAGAGCAATATGGTGTGGCGTAATGTGAATAAGGAGCAATATGGCGTGGTGTAATGAGAATAAAGAGCAATATGGTGTGGTGTAATGTGACTAAGGAGCAATTCAGTATGATGTTATGTGAATGAGGGGCACTACCGAGAGGAGTAACGTATATAAGGTAAAGTGGTACTACTGTGTGATGTAATGTGAATAAGGGACACTATCGCATGATAAATTGCAAACAAAGTTGCAGTACTGTGTGGCATAATTTGAATTGGGGGTACTATTGTGTGGCCATGCCCCTTCCCAGCAAGAACACATACCTTTTTGGGCTGTGCGCCGAAACTGTTCTTATTTAAATTACAGGGGGTAGGAAAACCAAAATAAGGACTGCTATGGGTGAGGGGTGATGGTGCTGGGAAAGGGGTGCAGGGTCAGAGGCGGAACTAGCGTTGGTGCTAGGGGGCACCAGCCAAAATCTTGCCTAGGGCATCATATTGGGTAGGGCCGGCTCTGATTATTTAAATATGTTTGATACAGCCAATACTATAGGCAATCTATAGTGTTAAATATTAATACCGGTATTCCATGTTCCGCAGAGTGGGAGATTGTGGATTACATTTGGAAACCCCCCTCTAGAAATCCTGCGTTTGCCACTGTAATGGGACACATTTTAAACACCTACACTTCTACTTCTGAAACAAGCACCTCTGTTGAGAACCATAGTATAATACATAACCAAGGTACAGGAGTTCATAGCACTGTTCAAGGTTTGAATATCACATCCATTAGATGACACCACCTTGAAAAGAACATTCTTGGGCTCTCTCTGTCATACCCACCATAGCACGGTGCAGCACATCATTCGAGATGACTGTAACATTAAAGACCAATGTCCTGGAAAGGAGACAAACATTAACTCCCAAAGTCAGACTTTAAAATACAATACATTTTAAAGATGGGCGAGTGCCCATGATCTTGTAAATTAAAAATAAAATGTGTCCCATAAATATACTAGCTGAAGTATATATATTGCAATATGGTGGACCATTATGCAATAGGTAGCATCTATCCTTGTGT
Source organism: Pseudophryne corroboree (assembly GCF_028390025.1). Taxonomy (NCBI): domain Eukaryota; kingdom Metazoa; phylum Chordata; class Amphibia; order Anura; family Myobatrachidae; genus Pseudophryne; species Pseudophryne corroboree. Next base: position 574,071,680 of record NC_086447.1, on the reverse strand, counting down.
ATCAATGATTATTTCCCTATAGATTGTAAGCTTGCGAGCAGGGCCTTCCTACCTCTGTCTGTCTGTTTTTGCCCAGTTTCGTTCTATTACTGCTGTTCTGATTGTAAAGCTCAATGGAATATGCTGCACTATATAAGAAACTGTTAATAAATAAATAAAATTAGTACCTGGCTTTGCCCGAGTTTAAGTTTTCCAGTTATTAAGTTATCTGAGTAAATGTCAACATATTAAAAATAATTAGTACCTCAGTAGCTCTTCCAACACACCCATGAGGTGGCTGCCCAATGTCATTTTTGTTTTTAGGGTGTCTCCAGTAGCCCTGATCCCCAATTTTCTTTCTGTTCCATTTTATAGGGGATGCCCAATTAGCCCCGGTAATTTACCGGGGCTGATTGTCCCACTGGGGGCTATCCTATTACCCCCCGAAAAGGCCAGCATGAGTGGTGGCTTATCGGGGGTTACTTGATGCTGCACCGGGTACCAGCTGCTGACAGCTCCCGGTGCATCGCTGCTCCTCCACCTACCCCCGGTCACATGGGTGCTCCCCCATCATGTGACCGCTGCGGGGGAGAGGGGGGGATGCGGTCACGGCGCAGCCCCGGCTTCTCTGCCGGGGGTCACCGTGCTGAGTGGCAGCTTCCGGGCCGCGGCGCCATGACTGCAGTCCCAGCCTGTTGCTGCTGCAGCGGGTATGGGACACTGCAGGTGAGGCAGGCGAAACCAAATCCCCAGATTCACTGAAATCCCCAGAAAACACTGAACCTGCGTGTTTTCTTTTTTTTTTTTTACAGGTGATCAGTCTGGATCAACAGGCGTTCAATCTGTACCAAATCCCCAGAAAACACTGAGCCTGTGTGTTTTCAAGAGAAATGGCATTTTTTTTTTTACAGGCGATCAATATGGATAGCCTGTAAAAAATAAAAATAAAATATATATATATATATAAAATTATATGTGGGGGGAAAAAGGGGGGGTAGGGGTATCAGCAACTTACAGTGTCTAATATATTGATATAAAAGTGAAGAATATTGCAGGATACGGTTTAGAAAAAAAAATTAACAATATATTTATTTGTACAATTTAAAACATAGTGGTAAAAGCTTAAAAAATACCAAAAAGAATAGATAAAAAATGTATGATTTAGCTAGAACCCAGAATCACATAAAACCAGTAAAAGCAATATAATACTGATAAAAGCTATTTTAAGATAAGAGAGTGATGCTTATCTGTAAAAATGGAGAGTCAGTAGAGGTACACCCAACGCGTTTCGTCCATCAGACTTCATCAAGGGGTCTGTATATATATATATATATATATATATATATATATATATATATATATATATATATATATATATATATATATATGGGAAAAACATACATTTTTCGCACCCGATGTTTTACCGGGGCTAATAGGATATCCCCCTTAGAATCACTTTTCCATTGCGAGATGGGTTTAAAATTTTCCTTCTGTTATTAATGTTGCTACTCCAAGGCTTTTCGGTACACAGCATTTTTTTTCTTCCCATCTCAGTTCTTTTTAGTTAATTGATTGTATGTTTATTTCACTCAGTTATTTCAGGTCATTGAACAGTTCATTAACATTTTCATCCAAATCCATCTAGTGGAAGGCTCAAAACAGGCTCCTTGTGTCAAAGTTCTGCCCAGCATACACCAGGAGGTCCGACCAGGACCCCAACTCCCTAGTATATTTTTGGGAATCCAATGTTATCACTTTGTGAAGTTTTATTCCAATTCCATCCAGTGGAAGACCCAGAACAGGTTCCCCAGGTCAGAGTTCCTCCCAGCGCATGCCGCTATGAGGTCCGACCGGGACCCTAATCTCCCTAAAACCTGTACAGTATCTAATTTTTTCCAATTCTTACAACAGCAGCTGTAGCAGGAGAGACCACATCCTAGATGTTGCATATGTCCCAGACCATGCTCTCTTGTGGTCTGATTCCTCAATGGCACGGCTGAGATTCGTTGTGGAGACTGTATCCATTTTTATTTTTTTTAAATAAAATCAGTGGTAATAGAAATTGTTTAAAAGATGCTGGAACACTACATCCAAATTAATGATATCTACAGTAGGATTGCCTCCTGTACTCCGTTTTGTAGTCCACAATAACTGCCTGAAACACAATTGTTAAAGATGCACACTAGTCTAAAGCTAGGTACACACTATACAACTATCTGGCAGATCTAGCTGTTTGGAATGAAAATCTTGTAATGGATGAGAGCAAATGACAATCAACCATTTGCTCCCAAACACTGGAATACTAACAAAACATGTCATTCATACAAACTGGCTAAACACAAATTTAACCAACTTGGATGAACGACTGTTTTTGTCCAGTTTGCAGTTTTTGTAATTGTATTGTGTGTACCTAGCTTTATTCTTCCTCTCCAAAGTTTCTTTTAAGTGTATTAGATTCTGGTTTTAAAACACGAGTGACATTATGGGGAGATGTATCAAGCCTTCTAAAGAAAAGAGATGTGCACAAGTGGAGAAGTTTCCCATAGCAACCAATTAATTTCTAGCTAGCATTTATCAAGTGCATTCTATAAAATGACAGGTAGAAGCTAATTGGTATGCTGGTGCTATATATTTAAATGTTAACAATAAAATTCTGGGATGGTTAAATCTTTTTCCCTAAAGGTGGGTACACACTGACAGATATATCTGCCAATCAATTGATCGGCAGATATATCTATGGATGGATTGGGCAGTGTGTTGAGCATACACACAGCCCGATTCGTCGGGGACTAATGTCATGAACTGGGCGAGCGTGTACACACGCCCGCCCAGTTCAGCTGTCAATCACCGCCGGTCACCGCAGCAGTCGTCCGACTGCCCGTACACACACAGCGATGCGCCAGTATATCGGTAGATATATTGCCCGTTGGCTGTGCTGCGGGGCCGACGCGATATGTCTGTGAACAACTGAGTTCACAGACATATCGGCTGTACACACTGGCCGACGGACCCACGATATATCAGCCGTTTAAGAGAACGGGCGATATATCGGCCAGTGTGTACCCACCTTAAGCCATACATGTGCTAGCAGGGATAGCTTCACATTTAGGAATTGCTCATAACGAGGGATAAGAGGCTCAGCTTGTTACCTGATGGTTGGTTTTAGAGCTTCATTCTGTCTCATCCATGTAGCCATTTCCATATAGTCTGTGTAACTGTAATGCACATAGTGTCACAGCAGAATATTCTTGACTCATCCATGGTGGATTCATTTTGTAAACCCATCAAAAACCTATTTCAGTAGTTTGTTTTTGGATACAGTTTAGTATTGGAAGGTTAGTTAATTCATATAGATTTACTGTATATACATTTTAGTTCTTTTATGTTCTGGTACTAGAAATATTATCACTTGTCATAAAGATTCCTATTTTAGCAATAGAAAATATGTATATATACTCTAAATTTGCAGTCTAGTGAAAATTAAATTCATGTTTTATAAAAGTGTGCTATATTGATTTGAATACACTTGCACACATAAGGTGGATTTACAATCAATAACTTGCTGTAAATTTTTTTTTTTTCAAAACAGTTGATGGTTTGGACAAATCTTCCATTGCAAACTGTGATGCACCAAACTCAGGCAATCAAACACCTCCTCTCAAAAGAAAAGGAAGGCTGTCCTCCATAGGTAAGATCTTCAAGCCTTGGAAATGGAGAAAGAAGAAGGCCAGTGAGAAGTTCCGTGAAACCTCAGCAGGTGGGTAATACAGTGTTTATGGTTTGTACATAGACACACACGCACACACACACACACACACACACACACACACACACACACACACACACACGTATTATTTGAAAGTTTTCATATATGTGAATGTGTGTGTGTGTGTGTATATCTATCTATCTAAAATGTGTGTGTATGTGTGTGTGTGTGTGTGTGTGTGTGTGTGTGTATGTATGTATGTATATATATGTATGTATGTGTATGTATATATATATATATATATATATATATATATATATATATATATATGTATACATATATACACACACACACACACACACACACACACACACACACACACACACACACACTGTGGGTCTAATTCAAGGTTGATTGCAAAACAACATTTTCCTATAATGGGCAAAACAAAACCATGTGCACTGCAGGGGGGGTAGATATAACATGTGCAGAGAGAGTTAGATTTGGGTGTGGTGTGTTCAAACTGAAATCTAAATTGCAGTGTAAAAAAAAGCAGGCAGTATTTACTCTGCACAGAAACAAAATAACCACCCAAACCTAACTCTCTCTGCAACTGTTATATCTGCCCCACCTGCAGTGCACTTGCCCATTAGAGGAAAATGTTGTTTTGCAATCAACCTTGAATTAGGCCCAATATGTGGTTTGCGTATTATTTTAATCTAAGTGTAGATTTTTTATATTCCCTTTATATTTGTATTGTCTATCGGGCTTATTCACTTATTTTTGGAGATGGTGCATTATTGTGTGGCGTCAGCATTGTCTGCCAGCCACAAGTGATTGGGGCTTGCATTGTCCATTGAATGATGAGGGTGAATAGGATTTTACTTGTCAAACAGTTACCGTGAATAGGCTTTTTTTGTCCTGCAGCCAACAATAGACAGGATTTGTATTGTATGCCAGCCTTTGTTAATGGTCTTTATATTGTATTTTAGCCACTAGTGACAATGCGCTCTAAAATCTACTAGCCACCTTCAATAAATAAGGCATATATTATGATAGCTACTAAAAGAATAGGTTCTGTATGGTCCACCAGTCACCAGAGATGCACTCTGCATTATCCACTTTCAGTCGTCTGCTTGCTTTATATATAAGCCACCACAAACGTAATAAATTTGTATATCCGCTAACACAAATACAAATGTGTCCGCGGTCATCTTACCCACTAGCCGCAGCAAATGTGGGACATTTGCTGTGGCTAGCGTGCCCACGAACGTGTGCTGCATGCACACACACAACCCTTAGTGTTGCACGGTGTGTACGATCCTGCACGAGTCGCACACCGGTGCAGGTAGTTGCAATTGTGATGCGTATGCCTGTGCGACTAGTTCGTGGGTAAGATGACTGCGTACGTATCTCTGTCTAAACTACATGCAGCCACAAAAAGCATTTTATACAACCCACCAAAATTGTGCAGACTTTGGGGGAAATGGATGAAGCAGTGAAAAGAGAGGAGAAGGTGCATCACCTGCTACCTATAAGTTCATAGAAAGCGCTTGATAAATGTTACCTCAGAGCCGATTGGTTGTTATGGGCAACTTCTCAACTCTTTTCACTGATTCATACATGTCCCCCCTCAGTAGCTTTGACAACAGGAAAAGCCTCTGTATTTTGTATATGTCTCACTAGTACTTGGTAACCTGGGCATCACATTTATTATTATTATTATTATTATTATTATTACCAGTTATTTATATAGCGCACAGATATTTCGCATGAAGATACATCCATCTTTGATACGTTTGACATACTTTTTGACAAAGATAAGATGAACAATTTGGTGTATCAAGCAGTGAAAAGAGTGGAGAAGTTGCCCATGGCAACCAATCAGCTTTTACCTTTAATTTTCTAGAATGTACTTAAAATATTAACTCGGTGCTGATTTGTTGCTACGGACAACTTCTCCAGTGGTCCACTTTTCTTTTCACTGCTTGAGACATCAACCCATTTCACTTATGTAGGTACTTCCGTTTTACTTGTAGTATTGATGCTTGTCATATCCTGTTCATTTTGCTGCTAAATTCTGTCAGTCGGATAACTGGAAATGACCTATTTGTTTACAGCAGGAATCATGTGCGTTTTACCAGCTGAGTACAGGCAGTTTCCAGTAATTTGTATTGCCCAGCTAATCCCAGGCCATTATGAGATTACATTGTCAGCAGCTATAATGAATCACCATGCACAGTTAAGGAGTTCAGAAAAAAACAGATGTTTACATGGAGTGAGATTAGAAGACCTGGCACTGAGCACAGAGACTGTCCATAATATGAAAACAACATTTTTTTTACGACCTTATATGCTAGTATGCCTATACATTTACATACCTAGGAAAGTTATATCACCAGTGCTCAAGTGGCAGGTTCTATTCCTTCCCAGCTTTAACTGCTGCCTAGGGGTGTAGTACGGTATGCCGGCGGCCGGGCTCCCGGCGACCAGCATACCGGCGCCGGGAGCCCGACTGCCGGCATACCGGCAGTGTGGCGAGCGCAAAGGTGCCCCTTGCGGGCACGGTGGCGTGCTACGCGCACCACGCTATTTATTCTTCCTCCAGGGGGGTCGTGGACCCCCACGAGGGAGAAAAGCTGTCGGTATGCCGGGTGTCGGGATCCCGGCGCCGGTATACTGTGCACCAGGATCCCGACATTCGGCATACTTAAGACTACCCGCTGCCTAGTCCAGTATTCACTTAACTGGAATGTGAAATTGCTCTCACCACTTTTCTAGAGACTTCTGTGCCCCATATCACAATTGATTGTGACTGCTTGCCAAAATAGGGACAGTTGTGAGGTAGTCATTTTGGGCTATTTGCACCAGATATTTCATCTCTTGGGGCTTGCAGCTGCATCTAAACAATTCACTTTTCACATGTACCAAAATCCAGCACTCATATTATTAACATTGTTTTTAGGTCCAATTTTGCACTAAACCCTAGTAACAACCAATTAGGCACTTGCTTTCATTGTCTACTTGTTACTAGACAGATGAATGGTAATTGATGATTTGTTGCTTTTTGTACAGTGCTGATTTTGCACCTAATGCAATGTTAATAAGTAACCCTATTACTGCAATATTGAGATGTTGGCAGCAGAAAAGAGACCAAAGCAGTCATCACATGAAATAGTTGATAAGGGGAAAGAAAAGTGGTGAGCGCAGGGAGATGTCAACCCTAAACATACCCCAAATGGATGTTCTGGTTGTAAGCCATAAAAAGTGGCTTTGCCTTTTTCTAAACATTTGATCCTGTATGCTATATTATTTCTTCCAAATGTACCTGAATGCCTGCTCATTGTACGCACATAATAATACTGTGAGCTATGTTTTGTCTTTTTATGTGCATATTATTATGTAATTAAACCATTTTACATTGTAACTGTTCTGGATCTAATAAAGAGCACATACAGATGGGTTCTCCGTTATATTGGCTTTTTATGTGCCTAGATAGAGGTTTAGTCATGCCTAGGCAATAGCTTAGGTTGCTGAGTTTAATCACGGACAGGCGCGTTGAGGCACGACTAGATACTCAGCATGCAGTACACATCTCCACTGGGTGGCTAATGCTCCACTAATCCAGTACTTTAGATCGAATAGCGGCGGATTGATCTACAGTAAAAGCTCTGGCAAATGGTCAGTGACGACTGTAATGTTAATATACAGTCCTGTACTGCATATTGTACACACAGATGGTGACCAATGGTAAGACGGAGAGAGTTAAAAAATCAAATGAAAAAAAAAAATAGTTTATACAGATGCAAACGAACGTGTTAAAACACTTGTGTATGCAGATGCAACTAATGTGTGAAAGTAATAATGTAGCTCATTGACTTTAAAGTATGTACAGTGCACTAAATACCATGTTTGCTTTATGAGCGTCTGAGTCCCCTAACGGCATAAACGAACACCAATGGGAAGGAATCGCTGCTTGCATTACTTTTACACCTAAACTTGCGTATCTTCCACGCAGTGACATGGGCAAGCAATGAAGGCTCCCGCCTCCCACGCTGAGAGTCCCGGGTTCAATTCCCAAAGTGCCAATCTATATATATTTTTTTTCCCCTGACATTCACTTTATTATTATTTTTTTCTTTGTAATCCCTTTGTCTTTGTAAAAATCATAAAACAAAATTGTGTGGGGTCCCCGCTCCTAAGCATAACCAGCCTCAGACTCTGAGTTGGTCCTGGTTGTTAAAATACAGGGGTAAAAATGCATAGGGTTCCCCCATATTTTTAAAACCAGCACTGTGCTCCACTAGCCAAGAAGATAATGCCACAGCCAGGGGACACTTTTTTATAATGGTTCCTGCGGCCATGGCATTACCCCCCCAACTAGTCACCCCTGTCACCCTCTAAAAGAGCATCTCAGTCACAGCCTGGTAACCACTCTGCAAAGCTGTTTCCTCATAATCAGACTTGCTGTGTGGATCCTCTCCGACCTTTGAGAAATCTCCTGCTAATTTGCTCTCTGTGCTCCTTCTGTTGAAATCTTTTACTGGCCTCACTTGTTCCAGCTGGTTTCTACAGTTTCTCCATACAGTATTTGATCAGTAATTCTTTCATTTACTGTTTCCATTTATATATATTTAAATTAATATCCTTACTGTACTGTACTGTATGTGTGTATTTTAGCTAGGGGATTGTGACGCTCCTTCGGCATTGCCCCGTAGCCTGTAAAACCTATGCCACCGCTCGCTCCATACCCGAGCGCTGCCACGAGGTGAGGGTTCACAGGCGGTGGCCATTTTGTCAGTTTGCTGTGCGATCGAGTCCGGTGTACCGTAATGTGCATAGATCTCGCCTAGCCCTATTGCCCCTGTGTATTTTAGCTAGGTGATTGTTACGCTCCTGCAGCATTGCCCGGTAGCCTGCAAAGCCTATGCCGTTGCTCGCTCCACACCCGAGCATTGCCATGAGGCGGGGGGAGTCGGCCGGCTGCCATTTTGTCAACTTGCTAAGCAATCGAGTCCAGTGTATCCATAATGTGCATAGAGCTCGCCTAGCCCTATCGCTCCTGTGTATTTTAGCTAGGGGATTGTGACACTCTTTCAGCATTGCCCTATAACTTGCAAAACCTATGCTGTCACTCGCTTCGTAGCCGAGGGCCTCCATGAGGCAAGGGATAACTGGTGTCAGCCATTTTGACAACTTGTTACAGTATGTGTTTGAGTCCGGTGTATCGTAATGTGCATAGAGCTTGCCTAGCCATATCGCCCCTGTGTATTTTAGCTAGGGGATTGTGACGCTCCTTCAGCATTTCCCTGTAACTTGCAAAACCTATGCCGTCGCTCGCTCCATAGCTGAGGGCTGCCACGAGGCAAGGAGTCACAGGTGGTAGCCATTCCAATTGAGTCTGCCTTGCTACAGAATTGTATGTGTACCGTACGGTGCATAGAACCTTATCCGCATAGCCGCAGTGTATTTTACAGTAGAAACGCTCCTGCAGCTTTGCCCTGCTTTATGTAAAACTTGTGTGCGCACTTCTATTGAATGTGAAAGCATAGTACAGTACGATAGATACAAAAATAAAAAAAATAATAAAGTGTCTGGAAGAAATTAACATGCATTCGTACAGTACTTTAGGAATCGAACCCGGGACTCTAATCATGGGAAGCAGAACACTTCACCACTCAGACACGTCGCCGCCGACAGATGAATAAGCCCATTGGTTTTGATTATGCCATAATGGCTACGGGATTCGGATGTTAACATACAATATCCCTAACATCAATAGACCACAATGTGCTTGTAACACGTCCATTTGCGTCTGTGTACACTACTGGTTTTATTTGTTGATTTGTCTGCAGGTCTTGGACGCTCACATATTCCTAACGTACTGTAAATGGACTAGACTGTGGCTTTATCACGTTCGTTTGCATCTGTATATACTGTACTACTGTATTTACAGTACGTCTGTGCACTGTAATATACTGTATGTCATACTATAGCATATTGTAGCGTAATGAGACGCACCAGTAAAGTAGTTCTTACTATTTATTTCGGTATTGTATTTTACTGGAGACCACACGCATGCGCAGTGGTGATTTTAAAAAGCGACATCTGGTGGATGATCGCAGGTATTACACTTAAAGGTAACGCAAAACAGTCTGTTCTCCTCCCTACAACTAGGCGCGCCTCCTTACGACTAGGCGCGCCTCCCTGCGCCCAGGCACGCTGCGTATGCCTGATCATGACTAACGCCTCAGCCCGCCAAGATAACGGAGGACCCATCTGTATTTGTTCATTAATTGATTGTCAAAAACTGAAATGAGACAATATAGCACAAAAACCAACATGCATTGTCTAATACAGTGGTTCCCACACTTTTTTGAATCAATGCGCCCTAGAGTATCAGAATTTTTTTTTTCAGGGCACCCCTAGGCAAAAAAAAGTTTCCTATTGAATAATTTAGAATTAAATATTAAATTAAATATTAATTGTGTTATAGGTCATCCTTAAGGCAGTTACACACTAGACTATTTTGAACCAACAAAGATTTCTCTTGAAATTTCCCATCTGCAGAATGACAGATAAAGTGAACAATATTGTTCAGTGATGTCACCGCTCCAATCCCTGAACATGCAGTTATGAAAGATTTAGCCTAAATTGGACTGCATGTTCAGTTGATAAAGAAATGATAATGACCTGCGGGAGTGCGCATAGTTATCGTGCATACACACTTGACAATATTCATGATTTTATCTTTATCGTGCATATCGTCCACTTAAATCGTCTAGTGTGTACGCCCCTGATTTGCTTCTGTTTGTCCACATATTTTTTGTTTGGAAGCCGCAAGCACTGGTTTTCCCTATTACACTGATCATTAATGAATTTGAATTGGTCCTGGACCACAGATCCAAGGCACCCCTTCAAGTGTTCCAAGGACACCAGGGTGCCACGGCACACAGTTAGAGAACCACTGGTCTAATACATCATGGACTGCTAACATGATTTGACTGCATATGCTATGAAAGCTTCATTACTTATGTTTACCCTTCAACAACAAATCCATGTAGAACAGTGTGTGTGCTGATGCAATGGTCTCTCTCGTACTCATTCTGTATTTCAGCCTGCAGAGCGGGTTTATGTTTTGTACAGTGTGAACGGATGTGTCTTTAATAAACTGTACATTTTGCAGTATATGTGCATATTTGTGCTGACATTACTGTAACATTCCCTTTATTACTGCAAACTTCCCCTTATTACTGTAACTTTCTCTTTTAACCCCTTTGCTGTTGATACTTTTATCACATTTGTGTCTATTTTAGCAGGTTGAATCAATCCATCATCAATATCTTTTTTTTTTTATGTCCTATCCAATTTGCTAATTCAAATAAAACATATAATACATTTAGAAAAAAAACTAATACCCCAAAAAGGCATAACATTTTTTAGTTGTAGACTACCTACAAATGAGAGCATCCCTGTGTTTATTGAAGCTTTGATGGGACATTTGGGCCACAGAACCCCACCTAATATCGACTTCCAAATTTAATTTTATATGTATTCAATGTCTGGTGAAAACCAGACAATACCTCCCCGATTTCAAATGAAGGTGCCAATATATCACTGACCTGGTTTGGGAGTGTTGTGAACTCGTGGCTTCTTCCGGTGACCGGGAAGAGGAACCGCTACTGGGTCGCAGTAGAGATGGCCGGATGTAGGTCTTCCTCATGCAGGATTAAGACGGCAGGCAGGAGGCACGGAGGAATACTTGAAGGTCTCCTGAAAGACAAGACTTGTAAAGATGCTGAATGCTGAGGCACTGAGGTACTGGAGGCACTGAGGTACTGGAGGCACTGAGGTACTGGAGGCACTGAGGTGCTAGAGGCACGGAGGTGCCGGAGGAACAGCGATGCTGAGTGCTGAGGCACAGAGGTGCTGGAGGCACAGAGGTGCTGGAGGCACTGGTATTGGAGGCATGAAGGCACGTGGGGGCGCTTGGAAGCACGGAGGTGCTTGGAGGCACGGAGGTGCTTGGAGGCACGGGGATGCTTGGAGGCACGGAGATGCAGGCACGGAGATGCAGACACGGAGTTGCAGGCACGGAGACCGCAGGAACGTGGGAGCTCTGGAGTTCACAGCTTCTGACGGCAGAATCGATGATACTCAGGCGCCGGGTCTCTGCCCGGCGTCTGGCTTTGAATCTCCCGCCCTTGCCTGATTGGCGGAGCGGACAGGTGACGTCAGTCCTGCTCCGCCTCCATGACCACACTCAGAAGATTTTGTCGTAACCCCCAGCTTGACTCCTCCGGAACAAGCTAGACCTGCCCGTTTCCCGGACGGGATTTACAAGTGATCTGCGGCTCCACAGTAAAGGCAAAGTTTACCCTCACGACGACGCTGTCGTTCTTCCGGAGACGGTCTGGATCGGTTAATTTGCATGGGCTCGTCCGAGCTAGGCATAGCCACCGGTCTAGGAGTAGGATTCCGGAACCTGGAACGATCTGAACGGCTACGTTCTCTTCCACGCTCCTGCATCCGAAGATCCACCTTGACGCAAAGGGAAATCAACTCTTCTAAAGGATCCGGCAGATCCCTTGTAACCAGCTCATCTTTCAGCCGGTCGGAGAGACCGTTCCAGAAGGCAGCTCTCAGGGCATCATTATTCCAGCGTAATTCAGAGGCAATGGTCTGGAAATGAACCACGTACTGACCCACGGCCCTGACGAACACGGAGCAAGTCGGAAGAAGCAGTGGTCATCCTGCCGGGTTCGTCGAAGATTCTTCGAAAGGACGTGATGAAGTTGGTGTAGTTGGAAACCACGGGATCAGATCGTTCCCATAATGGAGACACCCAATCCAAGGCAGACCCTTCCAGCAGAGAAATAATATATGCTACCTTGGACCGGTCTGTAGGAAAGTTGTGTGCAAGTAGCTCGAAATGTACCTCGCATTGGTTTAAGAAAGCACGACAATTTTTAGGATTCCCATTGTAACGGGACGGAGTAGGCAGCTGAAGGCGTGGAGTGGCACCGGCCGATAGTTGGACATTGCTGGAAACGGCAACTGGTGCAGCTACTGGAACTGGTGCCGGAATTACAGAGGCTAGAGACGCCTGAATCTGATCCAGACGCCCGGACAACTGCTGGAGGTACTGCATCACCTGACCTTGTGCCGCTTCCTGACTTTGTACTCGGGAAGCCAGGTTCTGGATGGCACTTGAGTCCGTGTTCCGATTCCCCGGGTCCATGTGGCCTAAGTATACTATCACTGACCTGGTTTGGGAGTGTTGTGAACTTGGGGCTTCTTCCGGTGACCGGGAAGAGGAACCGCTACTGGGTCGCAGTAGAGATGGCCGGATGTAGGTCTTCCTCATGCAGGATTAAGACGGCAGGTAGGAGGCACGGAGGAATACTTGAAGGTCTCCTGAAAGACAAGACTTGTAAAGATGCTGAATGCTGAGGCACTGAGGTACTGGAGGCACAGAGGTACTGGAGGCACTGAGGTGCTGGAGGCACGGAGGTGCCGGAGGAACAGCGATGCTGAGTGCTGAGGCACAGAGGTGCTGGAGGCACTGAGGTGCTGGAGGCACAGGTATTGGAGGCACGAAGGTACGTGGGGGCGCGTGGGCGCTTGGAAGCACGGAGGTGCTTGGAGGCACGGAAGTGCTTGGAGGCACGGAGATGCTTGGAGGCACGGAGATGCTTGGAGGCACGGAGATGCAGACACGGAGATGCAGGCACGGAGACCGCAGGAATGTGGGAGCTCTGGAGATCACAGCTTCTGACGGCAGAATCGATGATACTCAGGCGCCGGGTCTCTGCCCGGCGTCTGGCTTTGAATCTCCCGCCCTTGCCTGATTGGCGGAGCGGACAGGTGACGTCAGTCCTGCTCCGCCTCCATGACCACACTCATGATGGCGGCGCCCTCGCTCCGGGAAGCCGCCGAGGAGACACACCGACCCGACGCCGGAACCCGGAGACCGCCGGGGGAGAGAGGCGCCATGTAATCCAAGTCACACGCAGGGACAAGCGCGGCCGCCGCTGCCTGCGATGTGTGACACAATATGAGGAAAATCGGGCACTTTCAAATGCCCTACTACATTCATCATACCAGTATTTTTGCAGTGCAGGGTGTTATGGTCTGGTGGTGGTCATATGATCACCTGACAGTAACCACTAAGAAAGAGGGGTTCCCATTCCTGGACTTCATAATGACTTCTGTAGTGTAGGGTTATTGGTCACACTTAAGAGGAAGCATTTAAAAAAAAAAAAAAAGCACTGCAATGCAAGCTATATGCATGTACAAATGCAATTATGTACTGTCTTATTTAGGACAATGATTTTTTTTCCATATCCATTTACACACATTTACCTTTGAAACACACCTTAAAATTTGAATTTTTATGCCATTTGTATGTAGCCTGAGTTTACATCTTAAGTAAAAAATAAAATGAGGTTTTATGACTGGTGCAAGGTTTTAAACTTTTCTGACAATGGGGGTCCTTCCGAGTTGATCGTAGCTGTGCTAAATTTAGCACAGGTACGATCAGGCACTCAGACATGCGGGGGGACGCCCAGCACAGAGCTAGTCTGCCCCGCATGTCAGTGCCGGCAGGCCCCGAAGAAATGCAAAAGCATCGCACAGCGGCAATGCTTTTGCATCTCAGGAGTTACTCCCTGTCAGCGCAGCTCCTGCGGCTGGCAGGGAGAACCTCTTCGCTGCCCCCAACGGTCCGGCCCCCCTAAACGGCGGCTTAACGCCGCCGTCCAGCCCCCTCCCGCCCAGCGACCGCCTCTGCCTCAGTGGCGATCGCTAGGCAACTACGGCCTTCGGCCGTCTGGCATGCGCCTGCCCGACCCGATCGCTGCGCTGCGATAAACTGCAGCGAGCGATCGGTTCGGAATGACCCCCAATGTGTCAGAATGTGCACTTGTTTAGTAGAGACCTTGTTTAGTCATGACGTCTCTCCCATAGATCAGAGGAGCGGAGATGGAGTGCAGTGGTCGGGAAGCAGGAACGGGGCTGGTAAGTATTTTTTTTACTAGGGGCACAGCTACTGGTGGGCACAACTATTGGGGGCACAGCTGCAGGGGGCACAACTACAGGGGGCATAACAGCTACTGGGGCACAGCTGCAGGGGGCATAACAGCTACTGGGTGCACAGCTGGAGGGGGCACAACAGCTACTGGGGGCACAGCTGCATGGGGCACAACAGCTGCAGGTGGCACAGCAGCTGCAGGGGGCATAACAGCTACTGGGGGCACAGCTCTACAGGGTGCACAACTCTACAGGGGAGCAAAACTGACCACGCCCCTTTCCTATGAAGCCACGCCCCCATTTTTTACGTGTGCCTGCAGCGCGCACTAACCCTGTTTCACCGTGGGGGGGGGGGGGGGGGTTGTGCGCCAAAGGAAACTTTCACCCTGGGCGTCACAAGGCCTAGAACCGGCCCATGGTCTATATTGCTGCATATCGCAGCACTGCTGAACGTACGTTGTGCCTGTTTATGACACAGATCCTCAGCTGCATTTTCCTCTGTCTGTCGCGGGGAGTTCAAGCAATATGTAGATGTATAGCAATCGGAAATGTGAAATGTAGCTTTGAGGCTAAATATTGAGATGGCATTAGCTAGTGGTGGCTTACTTTTTGAAGTTTGATAAATGGGAGAATGCAGTAACTATTAAAAAAAAACATAAAGGGAACTGTGGTATCCTGTATTAGCTAACTCTGATGGGTTGGGTATGCTGTACCGGTGCCGGGGATCCCAGCGGTCAGTATACCGATGCCGGGATCCTGGCAGCAGAATGCTGGCTGGGGGTGGGGGCAAGCACAACAAAGCCCCTTGCGGGCTCGGTGGCGAGCTATGCTCGCCACAGGTTCTATTCCCACTCTGTGGGTGTTGCGCCATGCCGACTGTCTGGCTTTCGTGCGGGCAGGATGCAGGGGTCAGTATTGTGACCGGTGGTCTCCTGACCGCCGGTCACATAACTACATTCCATCTCTGATATCTCCTGTGTTCAGCTTTTGTTTAATAGCAGTCAGGGCCGTAACTACGTGTGTGCCAGGTGTGCTTGGCACACAGCGCAGTTGCCCTGACGGCACAACTGCCCGCTTTCCCTAAAGTCAACAGCTTGTAATGAGTCAAATTGACTCATTACAAACCGCCTGTGCTGGAGGATGAGAGGAGCAACTCCGGGTGCAGGGGAGAAGGAAGAGGAGGGAGGGAGCCGCAGCAGCGCTATGTATTTGGTGGCGACGCCGCTGCAGCTGTCCCTCTCCTTCCACATAGGCTGGCCGCCGCTGCTGTGAATGCTGGGATGCGCTTCCCTCATCCCAGCATTCACAGCGGTGGCGGCCAGCCAATGCGGAAGGAGAGGGACAGCTGCAGCGCCGCCGCCGGCAATTACAGTGCTCTACTGTGGCTCCCGAGTCCCCATCCCTCCTCCTCCTTCTCCCCTGCCCCCGGAGCAGCCTTCACAGAGGATCCTGACTGCCTGAGCAAGCGGAGAGAGGGTAAGTATCATCTATTCTATGCTATCTGTCTGTCTGTCTATCTGTCTATCGGTCTGTCTGCCGTAATGTATAAAATGGGGACACTGTCTGCCGTAATGTGTAAAAAGGGGGAAACAGTCTGCGTAATGTGTAAAAAGGGGACGCTGTTTGCTGTAATGTGTAAAAAGGGGACACTGTCTGCTGTAATGTGTAAAAAGGGGAAGCTGTCTGCCGTAATGTGTAAAAGGGGATTTTGTCCGCTGTAATGTGTAAAAGGGGCTCTACCTGATGTAGTGGTGCTACTGTGCGGTGTAATTTGAATAATAGAGACTACTATAATATGTAATATGAATTGGTATTATTTTGTGGCACACCCCTTCCCCATGAAGCCTACGGCACGCACTGTCCTTTTTTACATGGGAAGGGGGGCACTGATTGAAGTGATACTGAAATCATGTGGAGACTGTAATTTCCACATGATTTACGAAGGTGAGAGTCTTAATAAATAGTCCCTTAAACTAATGCAAGGGCAAAGTTCAACACAAGAAAGTAGGTCAATTTACAGTAAGCACTAGTCAGCGGTTACTGTAGAAGTGGCAGGGATATGGTACAGCAGGATCCTGACGTAGGTAACTGGATGGTTTGCCCGGGGTACTCCTAGCTGTATTTCTGCCTTCCACTTTTGGTTACTCACCCTGCCACCTAAAAGCACATAGGTGGACTTTTACAAGTCTATTACACAGTTTGATACAGCTAAATCAGTAGTCATGCTTATGTGCAACAATCCATTTATTGCATGTCTAGATGCCTTTGTCCCAGGCACTATGCCATGTCTGAATGTGTTTAGGGTCTTACTGACAAGTTTAGCTTTATTGCCCCATTAAGCTGCCTGCCATTTGATGGACTGAAGAGTGTACCATGATTAGCTTAATAAATAACTATTCCCTTTAACCTCAACCTTTTATACAAAGACACAGTGAGTGGTTTTATATGGTCACAGCTTTTATTTATAATAAGAATAAGTGTGTGGCCAAAAAACCCATTGTAATTCCCAGCTGTAGCCATAAATGTAATTACTAAATGGGTCAGAACCCTTGATTGGCTTAGTTTTTTTACATAGCGCAACTAAGGACAGAGACAACTCACCCTGTAAAAGGGATGGTTGTCCATAGCTACCTTGTATGCCCCCATAGCCGCTGAGGAACAGTGCTTTCCCCTGGATGTGCCACCTTTGCAAGACAACCTGTTTGAATGCAGAAAAAAGTAAACCTAAACAACAAGCAGAGAACAGTAAGAAAAAAAAAAAGGGTTACAGTCATTAGGTCGACAGTCATTAGGTCGACCACTATTTGTCGACATGGTCAATAGTTCGACATCAATATTTAAAAAATAAATAAATAATTTTTTGAACTTTTTTCATACTTTACGATACACGTGGACTACAATTGAGAACAGTAACCATGCGAGGGGACACTGTGCACTAATTGGGGTTCTCCGTCACTTTACGAAGAAAACGACACCAAAAATTGTTTGACCATGTCGACCTACTGCATGTCGACCAATAGTGGTCGACCTAATGACCCATAACCCTAAAAAACAATGTAGACTAAAATAACAGGTGAAGGGCAGGTGTGGAACGTCCAGAAGGAACTAGGAAGTAACCTCCCCAATCCAGAATATTTTAGCATGCTATACTCCTACTCCCATACAATACCGTAGGGCAGTGGTTCTCAGACTGTGCGCCTAGGTACCCTGGGGTGCTGCGAGGCTCTTGCAGGGGTGCCTTAGCTTGATGGTTCAGGACCTAATAAAATTATTTATGGTCAAAGTAATAGATAAAACCAGTGCTAGTGGCTGCCAGTCATTTAAACAAGTGGACATTCAGAAGCAAAAACTGTACACCACCACATAACAAAACCTAAGGATGACAGGTAAGCACTATTTACTTAATTTTAATATTTTTTTTTATATTTATCAATAGAAAACTTTTATCCTAGGGGTGTCGTGAAAAATTTGCTAAATACTCCAGGACAGGCCTGGCCAACTTGTGGCTCTCCAGCTGTTGTGAAACTACAAGTCCCAGCATGCCCTGTCACAGTTTTGCTATTCCAGAATGCTAAAACTGTTTCAGGGCATGCTGGGATTTGTAGTCTCAAAACAGCTGGAGAGCCAAAGGTGGGCCAGGCCTACTCTAGGGTGCCATGATTCAAGAAAGTTTGGGAACCATTGCTATAGGGTGAACCCTGGGAGGTTACATCAGTCAATCACTATACCCCAAAAGTGTTAACTCTTAACTAAGCAAACCATTGAGCTTCTCTTATCCCCAAAGAGTTACTTACTGTATATACCATCATGCCATTATTACGCACATCAAGGTACACAACCTATTTTTTGCACTTGGTAGGTGCATCAAACAAGATGTGTGCCTTGATCTGCGGAGAGGTGAAGAAAATCTCCAAATGTCATAATGGGCAGGATGTACTAAATGACATCGCCGCCCACCGCCATGTACTTACATATGTGATTAGCATTGTGCAGGACAGCTCTACCGATAAAAGCTGCCTGACTTCCGGCATTTGGCCCCGGGTGCCAGCCTGCGCATGTGCAGGGTGACGGGGGCGGGTGCAGTGCATGCTGGGAGGAATCTGATCGGATCCCTTTTATGGGGTATCACCAGTAAAAGCTGGTGAACCCCTCCGTGGCGCTGGCCTGCTGGCCGGGGGTTAGTACATTAGGAAAATACGGTATACTGGAGTTTACCGCATTTTCAGTTTAGTACATACCCCCCAATGTGCCTAATGTGATGTTAGTGTATTAGAATGCTTAATATTTGTAGACACTCCCTTACTAACATGTGTAAGTCTGAATCTTCAGTGATGGTCCCTGGGACCAGGGGGATGCTGGGAAGTGGGTGGTCCAGTGTGCAGTGTGCCTGTAGTTGGTGATGGAATAAAGCAGCACAGCAGTGAACTCACATGTCTGTGTCCTGATGACTGGATTTACAAACATATGAACAAAACATGGTGTCAGAAGAAGTTTAACTTGGACTGCTAGTGCTCTCAGAGTATAACAGAATCCTGCAGCAGTCTGTAAGGCTGTGATACTCCGTGTCTGCAAAACCTGCCGTGTGCTCCTCTCTTCAAACAGTGAGTAACCATAGATAAACTGGCTCCTCCAACCGGCATGCTGATGTCTGGTAACTTGTCTGAAAACTGGAAAAGATTTAAGCAAAGGTTTAATATATATCTTACTGCATGTGGAGCTGATACAGAGGCTGACAAAACGAAGGCATCCATTTTCCTCCATGTGATAGGAGAGGATGTGCTGGACATTTATAATAGTTTTCAGTTTGCTGAGGGGCAGAATATAGTGCTATCTTCTATAATGCAAAAGTTTGAAGATTACTTTGTGCCAAGGAAAATGTGACATATGAAAGATATAAGTTTTTCACATGTGATCAGAAGTCTGTAGATGGATTTGATCAGTATGTTACAGAGCTGCAATTACTCAGTAAAACCTGTGAGTTTGGTGATTTAAAGGATTCACTGATTAGAGATCGTATTGTCTGTGGAATACCTGATAATGGACTCAGAGAGAGACTGCTGAGAGAGCAAGACCTAACACTAGACAAGGCAGTGACTATGTGTAGATCTGCAGAAATAACTAGATTTCAAGCCAAAAAGTTACACAAGGAAGTTGATGCTGCTGTCCATGTAGTGCAGAACACAGAGCTAAGCAAACCTCCATTCTCAAGAATGAAGCAGTCTAAGCCACAGTCTAATAAGGAAATGTGTAGTAGATGTGGAAATGCTCACAATCCTAAAATGTGCCCGGCTTATGGTAAAACCTGCATGAAATGTGGTAGACTTAATCACTTTGCCAAATGCTGTAAAATTAAAAGTGAAACAACCAATGTGCATGCTGTTAAACAAACTGAGGAATTCTTTGTGGAGTGCATTGAACTTTGCAGTGCAGATAAGAAAGAATGGATTGTCCCTTTAACTGTGAACGAGATTGTCATTCCCTTTAAGCTTGATACTGGCGCGCAGGTGAATTTAATATCGTTTCAAGACTATAAGACTTTTAGAGTAAAACCTAAAACTCATCCAGCCAAAGTGAAAGTTACAGGGTACACTGGGGAGGAAATTCCTGTGAAAGGTACATGCTTAGTGACACTGAAATATAGGGGACAACAGTTTAAAACATCTCTACTGATTGTGGATAAAAATGTGCAACCGATTCTAGGATTAAGTTACTGTGAGAAACTAAGCTTGCTGAAGAAAGTTTTTATGGTGACTTCACAAGTAGAAGATGACTGCAAATCGATGTTTACAGAATACAGAGACTTGTTTGAAGGTCTAGGTTGTTTGCCTGGAGAGCATAAAATAAATATAGACACGCAAGTTTCTTCAGTGATACACCCCTGTAGAAAAGTGCCGTTTGCGCTGAGAGAAAAACTGAAACAAGAGTTAATTCGCATGGAAGCCTTGGGTGTGATACAGAAAGTTGATGTGCCTACTGAATGGGTAAGCTCCTTAGTAATTGTTGAAAAGAAAAATGGACAACTCAGAATATGTCTAGACCCCAGAGATTTAAACAAAGCTATTAAACGAGAACATTTCAAACTACCAACCAGAGATGAAATCATGTCGCAATTTGTGGGAGCAAAATGGTTCAGTATATTGGACGCACCTTCAGGATTCTGGCAAATGAAGCTAGATGAGGCCAGCTCAAAGCTTTGTACATTTAATACACCAGAAGGTCGATACAGATTTCTTCGACTACCATATGGAATATTGTCTGCTCCAGAAGTATATCACAAAACGATACACATGATTTTTGAACATATTCCAGGTGTTGAAACAATGATGGATGACATTATTGTCTGGGGATCTACAAAGGAAGAACATGATTCTAGATTGAGACAAGTAATGGAACTTGTCAAGAAAGTGAATCTAAAGCTAAACAAGGACAAATGTGAATTTGGCGTAAATACACTTACCTTTATGGGCGACGTGGTCTTGGATCAATGTGTAAAACCAGACCCAAGGAAAATATCAGCCATAGTGAACATGGAACGTCCTAACAACAAAGACGACATCAGAAGATTCCTAGGAATGATGACTTACTTAGGAAAGTTTATTTCTCAACTCTCTGAATGAACAGCCTCTCTTAGATGGTTGTTGGACAAAGATAACGAGTGGATGTGGTCACATGAACAAGAAGAAAGTTGGCAAAACTTGAAACAGATCATTAAAGAGCAACCAGTGCTAAAATTCTTTGATCTTGCGAAAAGAATAAGAATTTCAGCAGATGCTTCGCAATTTGGCCTAGGCTCAGTGCTGTTACAAGAACATGAGGATACATGGCAACCAGTAATCTATGCATCAAGAGCACTGACAAGTGCTGAAACAAGGTATGCTCAGATAGAAAAAGAACTTCTAGCGATCACATATGCATGTGAGCGATTTCATCAGTTTGTGTATGGTCAAACATTTACAGTCAAAACTGACCACAAGCCATTGGTAGCTATCATGACTAAATCATTACATGACTGTCCCATGAGAATTCAACGAATGCTTATCAGACTACAGAAATATGATGTACACTTGCTGTACTGTCCCGGCAAATACATGTACATTGCTGATACACTTTCTCGTGCTGTGGACAAAAGTGAAGGTTCCAAAAGTCTGATGGATGAAGAGATAGAAGCCTATGTTAATTTGATCGTAGCTTCTCTACCAGTGTCTCTTGCAAGACAAGAACAGATTAGGAAAGAAACTGAGACAGATGACACAATGAAAGTGTTGAAAGATATCATTCTGAAAGGTTGGCCAGCAGAAAAACATGCGTGCCCGCTGTCTATTCATGATTATTGGATGTACCGCAGTGACCTTACAGTTGTCGATGGTATTATTTACAAAGGCAAGAGGTTTGTCATACCTGCACGACTAAGAAAAACTATGCTGTGCAAGATACATGAAGGCCACTTAGGAGAAGAAAAATGTAAGCGGAGAGTGCATGAAGTTATGTATTGGCCAAGAATGAACCAAGACATAGCACAGACTACAGCTACATGTGAATTATGTCTTACGTATAGACCGAAACAACAAGTCGAGCCACTGAGTCCTCACGCAGTGCCAGAGAGACCGTACCAGAAAGTTGGTGCAGATTTGTTTGATTGTAATGGGAAAACATACATTGTTGTGACTGATTATTACTACCCTGAGGTGAAGACACTACATACAACTACTAGTAAAGCCGTAATCAATTGCATGAAGTCAATCTTTGCAAGGCATGGTGTTCCAATGGAAGTGTTCACTGACAATGGTCCTCAGTTTTCCAGTGCTGAATTTAGACAATTTGCTGATGAGTGGGAATTTGTTCATACTACGTCAAGTCCCCACTATCCACGCTCAAATGGGTTGGTGGAAAGTTCAGTAAAAACTGTAAAGAGTCTCATGAAAAAAGCTCAAGAAGGTAAAGAAGATTTCTACAAAAGTCTTTTAATCGACCGCAGTACACCTTTACAGAATGGACTTTCTCCTGCACAAATGCTGATGGGAAGGAGGATTAGAGCAAATCTCTCGATACATGATGAACTGCTTAATACACATAACTCAGCGTTGGTCAGACTGAGTAAGGAACGTCAACAGGCAAAACAGAAACTGTTCCATGGCAGATGAACAAAACGCTTATCTGATCTAAAATCGGGTGACCAAGTCCGTCTCAGAGATCACGAGAAAGGTATTTGGGTGCAGAAAGGTATTGTGCAAGCACAAGTAGCCCCAAGATCTTATACTATACGTACAGAGCATGGAACGGTAGTAAGAAGAAATCGGGTCGATTTAAGATCTCAACCTAACCATAATGAAGACAACATGACTGAAGAATACCCTTCATCTGACATGTATGGTGATCCTCATAATGGTGAACCAACCACGATTCTAGAAAGGTCCAACATGGTCGATGAAACGCAGACTGTGCATGAAAGACCCAAAAGGGAAATACGCAGACCTGAGAGACTCATTGAATTGTGTTAGATGATGTTCTTAATATAACGTTGTTAAATGTTGCATTGAAGCGTACAGGGCTTATCTTTAAAGAAAAGAGGATGTGATGTTAGTGTATTAGAATGCTTAATATTTGTAGACACTCCCTTACTAACATGTGTAAACCTGAATCTTCAGTGATGGTCCCTAGGACCAGGGGGATGCTGGGAAGTGGGTGGTCCAGTGTGCAGTGTGCCTGTAGTTGGTGATGGAATAAAGCAGCACAGCAGTGAACTCACATGTCTCTATGTCCTGATGACTGGATTTACAAACATATGAATAAAACACCTAATAATGCACTTCATAACTAAAATGCCACTTGGCTTGTAGGATGAGATCACTAGCTTAAGATCCACTGCAGAAGTAAATGACCATTGCAGAGTGACAATGTACATGTATTCCTCTGCACAGCAAGGATCACTCCTAATAATATGCTCTCTCCACCCCTCGGTAACATACATTTTTTGTACTGCACAGCTCCTAGTAATGTCATTAGGAATAGCTCTGCCCAGCACCTGTGCCTACGCAGAATCCTGTTTCTCCATTTAACCTGTTCTGTAAAATCATGAATATTTACGGTCTTTGGGAGACTGCGCGAATGGACTCACTGCTAGTGGCTGTCTTCACCATTTATTGTTACAAACTATAAACTTGCTTTTTTATATTTAATTTGGTACTTGTGTACTTTACAGACTCATTACCTTATTACATAGAACGTCTGCCGCTGCTACTTCTGATTCTTCGGTTGCTTTTTGTCAGCCAAAAACCAAAGGCCCGGTCTCCCGAGGATGACAAAACAATCATTTGGTTTCCCTCTGCAATGAGTCCGTCCGTACATGAGTCCATAAAGTACACAAGTACCTTTTAATTTGCACACAGAAAAGCTAATTGCTGACTGTTTGGGTATGTAGTCAGTTAGTCGACATTCACAATGTCAACATTGACCTAACTGTGACATTGTGAATGTTGACAGCTAGAATCTAGTTCTAGGGTTAGGGCTAGGATGCGGTTTTTAAGCTTAGACTAAAACTAAGCGGGAAATCCCAATGTTGACTTGTGACTCCATTACATACCGCCCACAGAATCTGGGATAAGTTCCTGGACCTACGTATTACCATGGTTTCAGCACCCGAAAACAGGCTATTTACCTGAGATTTTTCCCCTTTTACTGTGTTTTTAAATTTCATAGCATAATGATGGATTGATGTAATAGAATAAAATAATGCTATTGGGTTGCATGATGGCACACTGATTAGCATTACTGCCTCAGGGCACTGTGGGCATGGGACATGAACCATTGCCCCTATAAGTGTGTAGTTTATTTGTGGTTAATTAAGCCTATAGGGGGGTATATAATTAGGTTCTTTTTTTTCGCCTAGGTGAAAAAAACTTGACTTTTCGCTATTTTCAGGGTGAATAGGAATTCACCCTATTCAGTATCAGGGCCCTTTTTTCGTCTAGGCTAAAAATTCAGCAGGAGCAAAAAACGTGGATTCGCCAATCCACATGTTTTTTTCTCACCTGCGCTGGTGAAAACACGGTCCATTTTCGCTGATTTTGAGGCATTTTTCACCAATGCCTTTTCACAAAAAAAAAGTTGAACAGGACTTCTGGTGGGCGGGGCATCCAGCATGGCCGCATTTTACTGAGCTCCCTACACCATCCCGCAAAATCGGTGCCCATCCTGCTTAAACCCTGCTAGATTGGATACACCACTCAATTACATGCAGAGTGCACACTGTGGGGAACACTTTAAGACCCTTTTTATTGGGGAGCGTTTCTAATACACCGGAGTCCAGCCACCGACACTGATGGCCCTCGTGGCAGCCTGAGACACCGGGAGTAGCGTGCCCCCTCCCTCACCCATTGTACACCTACGTGCCGGCTCCCTGACTTGTTTCCTGACGGGCTGTCAGCGCGCCCAGTGGCAGCAGTCTTGTCCTTTACCTGGCTTTGGCATCTATTCGGGGGGAGAGAGCTCGCGGGACGGTGGAGGCGAGGACCATACGAAGACCCGAGCTGCGACGGGTGACGACGCGCTCCCCGCCGCTGGCTTGCTGTGCGGTGCTGCGGGAGACTGTCGAGACGGACGCAGCGCCCCAGCATCCTTTGCCCCTGGGAGCCCCATCGTGCTTGTGGTGCGGCTGGATCCTGGAGACCACGCACCTATACCTAATTACTCTCCTACGGGGGTGTGCATCAGGACCATACCCCACCGGCCCCCGTTTGATCGGCCGTGTCTCCGGCAATGGGGATTTGGGGAGCTGTGTCCTGCTCTGCTTTCCCGAGGCAGGTTGAAGTGGACGTGCTGACTACGCCCGGCGGTGGATCTGCCAGGACTGCACCGATATCGGACTGTTCCTGCTGTGACTACCTGACTGCCGGGGCCATCGGGACCCCCCTAGTGGTGTAGACGGGGGAACTCTCTGCCGCTACTACGGCCCTTGTGGAGCACGCTTGCTGCAGCCGCTTTGGGGATCCTTCCTGCTGCAGTTATTTAGGGTCCTGACGCTGGCCACTGCTCCTGCTGGAGGGCCTACCTGCCTCCCCTTTTCGTGGATCGGAGCGCGGCGTGAGCCGTCCCCTTGCCACCAGCCCGACTGCCCCACGAGCGCAGCGGATTCCTCTGAGGCCTCCGTGGTCCGCCTGACTCCGTGCCACTGGGGGTGCCCTCGGGGATTGCCGCGGTTATCCGCTCACACTGCCACAGACGCTTCACTGGCTGGAGCTGCTGCTGCCCACCCTGACCCGTGCCCTGATACATGACCGCGGGAGCCGGCGGGAGTGTACGCCTACCGTGCGGCTGTGTGTCCATCCAGATGTGCTCCTGATTGTAAAGGTGCCCCTTCTACACCTGTACCGCTGAGACCGCCCGTCCATTCAGCTGATACTCGGGGGACCTTGGGACTGCGACTCTCAGGGCCTTCGGTCGCTGGTGTTCCTGGAAATGACCTGCTGTCTGCTGCTACTGGTGCTCGCCTGCACGGCCTTGCAACTGCCCCAGGTACTAATATTGTTTGTCCCCCCTACTGCCCCTTACTAACAATCCCCCCTTTCTTCTTCTACATTGCCCCCCACTTGGTGCCGCCCCCCCTCCTGTGTGACCCTCCCCCCCCCCCCCCGCAATGCATCCCTATCCTCCTTGACAAAGCTACCCTCACTTGCTCCTCTCTTTCCCTCCTCCCTCCTATTCGAGTGCCTATTATATATCAATGTATGGGACTGGTCTACTGAGTTGCCGTGGTCCTTGTCGGAGTGCCTGCCATTTCCTCTGATGCTGCACAGCACCGGCTGGTGCTATATTGAAACATTCTACTCCCAGAGGAGGACTCTATATATCATTCCCCCTGATTGCCGAGCCTAGGCTTTGTTTGCTGTACAAGGGAAATCGTATCACCTGACTATGTGTTAAGGGTTGTGCAGCTTGCATAATGCTGCAACAGAGGGAATAGTGCCACTTAGTGATTCTTTGTTAGGAGACTCACAGAGAGTTTGCATTCTTCTTCTGTGTTTCCTTGATTGCTTTAGCCGTATACTCAGCTTTGCTGGCTCCTGAAGCAACCTTTATGTACCGTTTGTTATTTTCTTATACCTTCATGTGATGTTTGTTATTTTTATTCAGATATTGTATTCTGTATTGCTTGACACACTATACCGTTCCTAGATATATGTTCTCACCTCAGCCGAGAATTACTGTAGTTTGTTGTCGGGGCTGCTCCATGGGCTTTCTCGCGGGTTGCGGTATGCTCTAGATAATAAGAGTTGGTTTTACACCTCCGCCCGAGCTTTATATGTAATCACCTCTGTTTTTCCGACACTGTCTGTACCTGGGGGAACACTACTTGTAGGAGACGTTGATTGTTCCACATTTCATTCTCTGGGGTACGGACAGATACCTCGACAAGACCATGCCTCCGAAAAACAATCCAACACCTCTTATAAAGCAGGGAAGGGGAAAGAGGCCCCCCTAAATCGGGTCCACCCTCCCCGGTTGGACATGGGTCGGAATCACCTAGCCTACCCAGTGACAAAACTCCCCCTCTGACAGCAAAAGAGATTTCAGATTTCCTTATGCCCTTGCTTGATAAGCGTTTTACGACCTACAGGCTCGCTTAGAAACTGGTTTGGCTCGCATAGACTCTCATGTGACGCGTCTTACTGCGTTGGAAACGAGATTGGGTGACACTGAGGACTTGGTCCAATCCTGTTAGGAGGAGATATCATCCCAATATAAATATATACAACAACTGCAGGATAAAGTTGAGGACCTGGAGAATAGATCTCGTAGGAATAACCTGCGATTTATAGGCTTTCCGGAGTCCTTGACGGGCCAAGCCCTCTCCTCCTATCTTTCTATTGACCTCCCAAACTCGTTGGGAATCATGGATGATATGGAAATCCCTCATCTCGAAAGGGTTCATAGGCTGGGGGCGATGCAGGATGGGACGCGGAAGCGCTCCCGCCCGGTCATTGCTCGTTACCAAGACTACAGGGCCAAAGAACAGGTTCTCACAGCTTATCGTAACACTAGGGAATTGTTGGTCAAGGGTCACAAGATTCTGATCTTTCAGGACTTCTCGGCTGCAGTGGCTCAGAAAAGGAAGGAATTCTCTGACGTTTGCTCCCATTTACATAGTAAAAATATCAGGTTTGCCTTGCTGTACCCGGCCAAACTGCGGGTCTTAGAGAATGGTAATCAAATGTTTTACACAGACCCGGAAGTGGCGAGATCTCACTTTTTGACTCACAAATCCCCATCAAAGTCGCCTGTTACTTAGGGTATCTGTCGATATGCCATGGGTTGACTAGTTAGGGTACTCCAACCTCGGGCAGATGTGTGTTTGCCTATTACTTGTTTTTTTTTCTTTTTTCTTCCCTTCTCTTATAGTTCATACTGCAATTTGCTATAAGTATCCATTTTTATTAATTTAGTAATTATTTTGTTAGTATTTTGTGTGCGCACCACTAGACCTAGTTGGTGCCCACCAAGGTTTTGGTTGTTAGGAAAATGTTAGAAAATAGAGTTATGAGTCATTATGGTTCACTATTGTTCTTTCCGATATTAAGACTGTGCTACACATTTCACGTTGCGCTGATGTTTATGCTGTTAAAATCACTGCTATCCTGGCGACCTTGGGTTGGGATGGGGGCCGCCACTGTCAACTTGAATTTATTGCTTACCTGTCAGATTTCTCACCGCCCTGGGGGGATTGGGTAGCCATGCCGTCTACAGTTTCTTCCTCGTCTGAGGTAATACCCCCGAAACTGATACAATTCATTTCTTGGAATGTAGGAGGGCTTAATTCCCCAATCAAACGACGACAAGTGGTCACGCACCTTAAACGCTTCCACTCAAATGTGATTTTCTTACAGGAAACACACTGGCTGGCAGGTGAGGAAAATGTATTGAAAGCACCATGGCTTGGTTCTTGTATCGCTGCTCCTTTTCGCACAAAAGCCAGAGGGGTAGCCATACTTTTTCAAAAAAATCTCCCGGTTACTGTTTTGACAGAAATCATTGATCCCGAAGGCAGGTATATCATTATAGACATAGAGCTTTTTCATACCAAATATACCCTTGTCAACTTGTACGCCCCGAATGTTAATACACACACATTATTTATTCAGGACTTTGCCCACATTCTTCTAAGCAAAACAAACTACTCCCTAATAGTGGGTGGGGATTATAACATGGTGGACGATCCCACAGTAGACAGATCACCGACTGTGTCGAGAACCACTGACTCCCAAAGCAGACACCTGTTGGCATTTCGAGACTCCCTAGACCTCTCTGACCCATGGAGATTGCTGCACCCTACTGACAGGACGCACACCCATTTATCGTTGGCACATGAAACTTTGTCTCGTATTGACAGGTTCTTCATTGCCGATGACCTAATGTCCCAGATTGCTGGGGTAGATGTACTCGATATATTGATCTCTGGTTATGCTCCCGTCACGCTAGCGCTGACCCATCCCCATATGCATTCGACAGATCGTATTTGGCGATTCCCACAATACCTGGCAGACTCAGAGGACTTTAAACTATACCTAACATATCACTGGACCAATTAAGTTGATGACAACATAGAATATTGGGACAAACCCGAAATCTTTTGGAATGCCTCAAAGGCAGTGATGAGGGGTCACATTATTAGTTATGTCACCCGGAAAAAAAGAGATTCCAAATTGGAATACTCTACGTTAAAAGCAGCCATGTCCAGGGCCTTCCGAATATATACCTCTAACCCAACGGAGACTACTCTTAATGAATACAAACAGGCTAGACGCCTGCTTGAAACCTACTTAGCTACCCAAGCGAAACATTCCTTAGACTTCACCAAAAATACATTTCTCTGACGTCCTAGTGGATGCTGGGGACTCCGTAAGGACCATGGGGAATAGACGGCTCCGCAGGAGACTGGGCACACTAAAAGAAAGATTTGGTACTACCTGGTGTGCACTGGCTCCTCCCTCTATGCCCCTCCTCCAGACCTCAGTTAGATTTCTGTGCCCGGCCGAGCTGGATGCACACTAGAAGCTCTCCTGAGCTCCTAGAAAGAAAGTATATGTTAGGTTTTTTATTTTAGAGTGAGACCTGCTGGCAACAGGCTCACTGCAACGAGGGACTAAGGGGAGAAGAAGCGAACCTACCTGCTTGCAGCTAGCTTGGGCTTCTTAGGCTACTGGACACCATTAGCTCCAGAGGGATCGACCGCAGGACCCGTCCTTGGTGTTCGTTCCCGGAGCCGCGCCGCCGTCCCCCTTACAGAGCCAGAAGCATGAAGATGGTCCGGAAAATCGGCGGCAGAAGACTTCAGTCTTCACCAAGGTAGCGCACAGCACTGCAGCTGTGCGCCATTGCTCCTCATACACACTTCACACTCCGGTCACTGAGGGTGCATGGCGCTGGGGGGGGGGGGGGGCAAAATAATCACAATATATAGCCCCAGAGGCTATATATGTGATAATTACCCCTGCCAGAATCCATAAAAAAGCGGGAGAAAAGTCCGCGAAAAAGGGGCGGAGCTATCTCCCTCGGCACACTGGCGCCATTTTCTCTTCACAGTGTAGCTGGAAGACAGCTCCCCAGCCTCTCCCCTGTAGTTTTCAGGCTCAAAGGGTTAAAAAGAGAGGGGGGGCACTAAATTTAGGCGCAATATTGTTTATACAAGCAGCTATTGGGGAAAATTCACTCAGTGATAGTGTTTATCCCTACATTATATAGCACTCTGGTGTGTGCTGGCATACTCTCTCTCTCTGTCTCCCCAAAGGGCTGTGTGGGGTCCTGTCCTCAGTCAGAGCATTCCCTGTGTGTGTGCGGTATGTCGGTACGGCTGTGTCGACATGTTTTATGAGGAGGCTTATGTGGAGGCGGAGCAGATGCCGATAAATGGGATGTCGCCCCCTGTGGGCCGACACCAGAGTGGATGGATAGGTGAAAGGTATTAACCGACAGTGTCAACTCCTTACATAAAAGGCTGGATGACGTAACAGCTATGGGACAGCCGGCTTCTCAGCCCGCGCCTGCCCAGGCGTCTCAAAGGCCATCAGGGGCTCAAAAACGCCCGCTCCCTCAGATGGCAGACACAGATGTCGACACGGAGTCTGACTCCAGTGTCGACGAGGTTGAGACATATACACAATCCACTAGGAACATCCGTTACATGATCTCGGCAATAAAAAATGTGTTACACATTTCTGACATTAACCCAAGTACCACTAAAAAAGGGTTTTATGTGTGGGGAGAAAAAGCAGGCAGTGTTTTGTTCCCCCATCAAATGAGTGAATGAAGTGTGAAAAAGCGTGGGTTCCCCCGATAAGAAACTGGTAATTTCTAAAAAGTTACTGATGGCGTACCCTTTCCCGCCAGTGGATAAGTTACGCCTAGGGTGGATAAGGCGCTCACACGTTTGTCAAAAAAGGTGGCACTGCCGTCTTAGGATACGGCCACTTTGAAGGTACCTGCTGATAAATAGCAGGAGGCTAGCCTGAAGTCTGTATTTACACACTCGGGTACTAGACTGAGACCTGCAGATAGTGCTGCTGCAGCGTGGTCTGTAACCCTGTCAAACAGGGATACTATTTTGCGAACATAAGACGTCGTCTTATATATGAGGGATGCACAGAGGGATATTTTGCCGGCTGGCATCCAGAATTAATGCAATGTCCATTCTGTCAGGAGGGTATTAGAGACCCGACACTGGACAGGTGATGCTGACTTTAAAAGGCACATAGAGCCTTATAAGGGTGAGGAATTGTTTGGGGATGGTCTCTGGGACCTCGTATCCACAGCAACAGCTGGGAAGACATTTTTTTTTTACCTCAGGTTTCCTCACAGCCTAAGAAAAGCACTGTATTATCAGGTACAGTCCTTTCGGCTTCAGAAAAGCAAGCGGGTCAAAGGCGCTTCCTTTCTGCACAGAGACGAGGGAAGAGGGAAAAAGCTGCACCAGTCAGCCAGTTCCAAGAATCAAAATTCTTCCCCCGCTTCCTCTGAGTCCACCGCATGACGCGGGAGCTCCACAGGCGTAGCCAGGTACGGTGGGGGGCCGCCTCAAAAATTTCAGCGATCAGTGGGCTCGCTCACAGGTGGATCCCTGGATCCTTCAAGTAGTATCTCAGGGGTACAAGCTGGAATTCGAGGCGTCTCCCCCCCCGCCGTTTCCTCAAATCTGCCTTGCCGACAACTCCCTCAGGCAGGGAGGCTGTGCTAGAGGCAATTCACAAGCTGTATTCCCAGCAGGTGATAGTCAAGGTGCCCCTACTTCAACAAGGACGGGGTTACTATTCCACACTGTTTGTGGTACCGAAAACGGATGGTTCGGTGAGACCCGTTTTAAATTTGAAATCCTTGAACACATACATAAAAAAATTCAAGTTCAAGATGGAATCGCTCAGGGCGGTTATTGCAAGCCTGGAGGAGGGGGATTACATGGTATCCCTGGACATCAAGGATGCTTACCTACATGTCCCCATTTACCATCCTCACCAGGAGTACCTCAGATTTGTGGTACAGGATTGCCATTACCAATTCCAAACACTGCCGTTTGGACTGTCCACGGCACCGAGGGTCTTTACCAAGGTAATGGCAGAAATGATGATACTCCTTCGAAAAAAGGGAGTTTTAATTATCCCGTACTTGGACGATCTCCTTATAAAGGCGAGGTTCAAGGAGCAGTTGTTGGTCGGAGTAGCACTATCTCGGGAAGTGCTACAACAGCACGGATGGATTCTATACATTCCAAAGTCACAGCTGGTTCCTACCACACGCCTACTGTTACTGGGGATGGTTCTGGACACAGAACAGAAAAAAGTGTTTCTCCCGCAGGAGAAAGCCAAGGAGCTGTCATCTCTAGTCAGAGACCTCCTGAAACCAAAACAGGTATCGGTGCATCACTGCACACGAGTCCTGGGAAAAATGGTAGCTTCTTACGAAGCAAAATTCCATTCGGCAGGTTCCATACAAGAACCTTTTAGTGGGACCTCTTGGACAAGTGGTCGGGATCGCATCTTCAGATGCATCGGCTGATAACCCTGTCTCCAAGGACCAGGGTACCTCTACTGTGGTGGCTGCAGAGTGCTCATCTTCAAGAGGGCCGCAGATTCGGCATACAGGACTGGGTCCTGGTAACCACGGATGCCAGCCTTCGAGGCTGGGGGCAGTCACACAGGGAAGAAATTTCCAAGGACTTTGGTCAAGTCAGGAGTCGTCCCTGCACATAAATATTCGGGAACTGAGGGCCATTTACAATGCCCTAAGTCTGGCGAGGCCTCTGCTTCAAAACCAGCCGGTACTGATCCAATCAGACAACATCACGGCAGTCGCCCATGTAAACCGACAGGGCGGCACAAGAAGCAGGATGGCGATGGCAGAAGCCACAAGGATTCTCCGATGGGCGGAAAATCACGTCTTAGCACTGTCAGCAGTGTTCATTCCGGGAGTGGACAACTGGGAAGCAGACTTCCTCAGCAGACACGACCGACACCCGGGAGAGTGGGGACTTCATCCAGAAGTCTTCCAACTGTTGGTAAACCGTTGGGAAAGGCCACAGGTGGACATGATGGCGTCCCGCCTAAACAAAAAATTGCGCCAGGTCAAGGGACCCTCAGGCAATAGCTGTGGATGCTCTAGTGACACCGTGGGTGTACCAGTCGGTTTATGTATTCCCTCCTCTGCCTCTCATACCAAAGGTACTGAGAATAATAAGAAAACGAGGAGTAAGAACGATACTCGTGGTTCCGGATGGGCCAAGAAGAGCTTGGTACCCAGAACTTACAGAAATAATATCAGAGGACCCATGGCCTCTACCGCTCAGACAGGATCTGCTACAGCAGGGGCCCTGTCTGTTCCAAGACTTACCGCGGCTGCGTTGGACGGCATGGCGGTTGAATTCCGGATCCTAAAGCAAAAGGGCATTCCGGAGGAAGTCATTCCTACGCTGATAAAAGCCAGGAAAGAAGTAACCGCAAACCATTATCACCGCATTTGGCGAAAATATGTTGCGTGGTGTGAGGCCAGGAAGGCCCCTACAGAGGAATTTCAGCTGGGTCGTTTTCTGCACTTCCTACAGTCAGGAGTGACTATGGGCCTAAAATTGGGTTCCATTAAGGTCCAGATTTCGGCTCTGTCGATTTTCTTCCAGAAAGAACTGGCTTCACTACCTGAAGTTCAGACTTTTGTAAAGGGAGTGCTTCATATTCAGCCCCCTTTTGTGCCTCCTGTGGCACCTTGGGATCTCAATGTGGTGTTGAGTTTCCAAAAATCACATTGGTTTGAACCACTAAAAACCGTGGATCTCAAATATCTCACGTGGAAAGTGGTCATGTTATTGGCCTTGGCTTCGGCCAGGCGTGTGTCAGAATTGGCGGCTTTGTCATGTAAAAGCCCTTATCTGATTTTCCATATGGATAGGGCAGAATTGAGGACTCGTCCCCAATTTCTCCCTAAGGTGGTATCAGCTTTTCACTTAAACCAACCTATTGTGGTGCCTGCGGCTACTAAGGACTTGGAGGATTCCAAGTTACTGGACGTAGTCAGGGCCTTGAAAATTTATGTTTCCTGGACGGCTGGAGTCAGGAAAACTGACTCGCTTTTTATCCTGTATGCACCCAACAAAATAGGTGCTCCTGCTTCTAAGCAGACTATTGCTCGCTGGATTTGTAGCACAATTCAGCTGGCGCATTCTGCGGCTGGATTGCCGCATCCTAAATCAGTAAAAGTCCATTCCACGAGGAAGGTGGGCTCATCTTGGGTGGCTTCCCGAGGGGTCTCGGCTTTACAACTTTGCCGAGCTACTACTTGGTCAGGGGCAAACACGTTTGCTAAATTCTACAAATTTGATACCCTGGCTGAGGAGGACCTTGAGTTCTCTCATTCGGTGCTGCAGAGTCATCCGCACTCTCCCGCCCGTTTGGGAGCTTTGGTATAATCCCCATGGTCCTTACGGAGTCCCCAGCATCCACTAGGACGTCAGAGAAAATAAGAATTTACTCACCGGTAATTCTATTTCTCGTAGTCCGTAGTGGATGCTGGGCACCCATCCCAAGTGCGGATTGTCTGCAATACTTGTATATAGTTATTGCCTAACTAAAGGGTTATTGTTGAGCCATCTGTTGAGAGGCTCAGTTGTATTTCATACTGTTAACTGGGTTAAATATCACGAGTTATACGGTGTGATTGGTGTGGCTGGTATGAGTCTTACCCGGGATTCAAAATCCTTCCCTATTGTGTCAGCTCTTCCGGGCACAGTATCCTAACTGAGGTCTGGAGGAGGGGCATAGAGGGAGGAGCCAGTGCACACCAGGTAGTACCAAATCTTTCTTTTAGTGTGCCCAGTCTCCTGCGGAGCCGTCTATTCCCCATGGTCCTTACGGAGTCCCCAGCATCCACTACGGACTACGAGAAATAGAATTACCGGTGAGTAAATTCTTATTTTTATAGATGGGGCAATAAGGCTGGTAGATTATTGGCGGTCATCTCTAGACCTCCTCAAAAACGACATGTTATAACCACCATAAATCACACCAGGTCCGGCCGAGTTATCACTAAATCTCAGGAAATAGTAGAACAATTTCAATTCTATTTCCAGTCCTTGTTTCGATCGACTCAAATAGATACAGATATACAAACACAGTTGCTCACAGATGAAGTATTGCCCCCCCCATACCAGAGACCAGAGAGATGCCCTTGTGGGTCCTATAACGGCGGAGGAAATTAACACTGCTATCTCCAATTTGCCCCATGGTAAGTCTCCGGGCCCAGATGGCTTGTCGGGAGATTATTACCGCATGTTACAGGCCCAGATTGTCCCCTCCTTACTGGAATTGTTTCACGCAATACATGAGAGGAGTTCTCCTTCCCCGCTCTTTAATGAAGCCTTTATTACACTTATCCCTAAACCGGGTAGGGACACCAATTTCCTTTCCTCCTACAGACCAATTAGTCTCTTAAGTGTAGATTACAAACTATTAGCCAAGATAATGGCGATGCGGCTTCAATCCGTTCTCCCTGATATCCTCACCACGACACAAATGGGTTTTGTAACTGGCAGGCATGTGGTTAAGGCAATCCGCACGGCTCTGGTGGCGGTGGTGGCGTCCCAGTCTTCATGCACAGACTCAAATATGCTTCTTAGCCTCGACGCTAATAAGGCCTTTGATATGGTACTATGGCCACATTTGTTTGCCGTATTGGAGAGAAGAGGGTTTGACACGAACACGAGCTTTATTAACTATATACGATATATCTACAAAGCCCCGTCTGCCTCTCTATTAATTAATGGGATCAGAGGCCAATGATTCTTTTTGGAAAGGGGAAGCCGTCAGGGATGCCCTCTATCGCCTCTGCTATTTAATTTAGCCCTCGACCCATTGCTTAGGACATTACAGGATTGGTCTGTTTTCAAAGGTATAAAAGTGGGTGGTCGGGAAATTAAACTCTCAGCTTTTGCTGACGACATTCTTCTTTATATATCAGACCCCGAACACTCCCTTACCCAGATTTTAGACAAGATTCAATTATTTGGTCACATTTCGGGTTTTAGTATTAATATGGACAAATCTATAGCTTTTGTTGTTGTGTGGCAATGTGACGTGTCCACCTTGGGCCACGCGTTTCCCCTTACACTGGGTGACCACATATATTATATACTTGGGTGTTATGGTGCCACGTTATATTTTGTAACTATACAAACTCAACGTACATAAGGCCATACACACCCTAACTGATGATATTAAGAGGTGGGAACGTCTTCCATTGTCATATCTCGGTAGGGCTAACCTCTTAAAAATGGTGGCTATACCACACATACTATACCCCTTGCAAACACTTCCCATATTGTTGACTAAGCAGGACTCGCAACAGATTAATAAACTCATTAGAACCTTCATATGGAAGGGGGGCCGAGCTCGTATTGCTTTGCCCAAGCTTGCTCAACCCAAATCCAATGGGGGTATCAATTTTCCAGATGTAGTGGTTTATAATCATGCTGCTCTCGAGACATTTAAGGGATTGGCTGCAAAACAGCTCTATCTATACGAATACATCTCTCGAACAGTGCTTCCTACCGACTGTAGCCTTGACATGTTTCCTCCACCAACACGACTGGGAAATACCTGACCATATTCGGTCTAACCCTCTTCTATGGTCCACTAGGAAAGTGTGGCACATACTGCGACATGATGCGAAATTGAACCCGTACCAATCCTTACACTTACCTCTGATTAGAAACTCGAACTTTTTGGACGGCGTGGCTGCCCATTCCTTCAAAATGTGGAGGGAGGATGGTATAATGTCAATTCGCTCATTGGTGTCTGTGGAAGACCACCATCTGCTCACCCTCTCAGAGGTTTCCACGAGGCATGTGGTGACTGCTTCCTCTCCCCTTCCATTTCTACAAACACAATTCTATGTCAGACATGTTCTTGCACACTTTGCGGATGGGGACTGGACCAATCCCCTGTATAGCCTCTTAACACACCCTGTACCGAATCACAAGGCCATCTCCATCCACTATACTTTTTTTAGAAAAATATTAGATCACGCTACTGTGACAGGTGATGTGTCCTCATGGTTGGCTCACTTCCCTGTCCTGACCATACCAATCATGGAAAAAGCACTACTTTACTCCCGAAAAGTCCTCCCTGCAAGCATGTACACTGAATTGTTTCTTAATGTGTATCATAACACTTACCTATAACCATTACGGCGCTTCCATATGGGAGCGACTGAATCACATTCCTGTCCAAAATGCCACCAGAGTGAGGCTGATACCTTTCATTGTTTGTGGGAATGTCCGATTGTGCAATATTTCTGGCATCTAGTTAGGAGATATGCGGAGGCTAACTTAATAACCTATGTGCCCTTTACCCCCGAATGGGCAGTTTTGGGTATCATTGATCCTGCTCTCCGCATGCCGTCGGAATGTAAAAGAATACTGATAGCCTTAAGTGCGGCGGGGAAAAAGACGATACTGCAGGGATGGATAAATAGTACGCCACCACAGATACCATTATTTTTAAATAAGCGAAATCATATTTTCAGGATGGACTGGGTGGAGGCCATTATAGATAAAGGTAAACTAGTAGAACGATTCTTTAATCTTTGGGAATCCTATATCTCCACTTTGCCCCTTAACACACGTCTACACATACACAACAGCCTCAAGAATACCACATGGTACCTGACTAGATTGGCTGCACAGGACCAACCTATATCTTTGGTCTAGGAGCGGGCGTTTATGGCGGCCCCCCTCTTGGTTGCCTATACTGTGTATAATAATGTCAGCGTGATAATTGTTGAATTTTTAGAAAGCCAACGTCTTTACTGTTGGAAACAAAAGAATAATTGATGTACGTTTTTTGATTTTAATCCCTGTGTACTATTACTTCATGACATATGTACATCTTAACTGTGTTGTGATTTTCATGATGTCTCAATAAAAAATTATTGGGGGGGGGAAAAAAGGTGAGCAGGCGTTTGTGAAAATTTCCCTAAAAAAACGGGTGAAAACGACCTCAATTGAATAGGCAGTGGGGCGAAATCAACATATGTGAGATTACCGGAGCCAATTGCATACACCCCTATGTGTATTTATGTGTTAGAAATTACCACTCTCCAATAAATGATTAAATATTCTATGTGAAATGTTGCATAATATTTAGGTGCTGTGTAAATATTATTTAAAAAAAATACTTAATATTCATGTTATGTTTTTAAACTATCAGATTGTAGTGATGTTTTCAAGACTCTTAACTAAGAGGAGTTACGGTCGTTAGGTCGACACTCATTAAGTCGACAACTGAAGGTCAACAATGCCATTAGGACGACATGCATTAGGTCGACATGTACTAGGTTGACAGGTCAAAAGGTCGACCTGAGTTTTTAAAAAAAAAATTCTTTTCATTTTTTCGATTTTTTCATACTTAACGATCCATGTGGACTACGATTGGAATGGTACTCTGTGCCGAACGAAGCGGTAGGGGACACTGTGCACTAATTTGGGTTCCCCGTCACTTTACGGAGAAAACAACTCCAAAAACAGTCAAAAACCTACATGTTGATCTAACGCCCATGTCGACCTAATGGCAATGTCAACCTTCAGTGGTCAACCTAATGAGTGTCGACCTAAGTTGGGTCGACCCAACAACCCATACCCACTGAGAGTAGCTATTTTTATTCTGAAAATAAGATACTTACGCACTTTCAAATACGTTCCAAAATTGTTCATAGTGGAGAGATGAAGTGTTTATCCTATAGTATATAATACTGTTCTTCTCTTACTTGCACAGTGTTAGAACGCAAGATATCCATGAGACAGAGCCGAGAGGAGCTTATAAGAAGAGGCGTTCTCAAAGAAATTCCAGATCATGGTGAGCATTTTGTCCATAGAGTATTATTTATGACGTGTTTGATAACCAGACACAAGTTTTAATACTGAATTTAAAATGATCCAGACATGGTCCTATAAAACGCTAGTTCTCTATTTAACACACTGAATTTGGATTTGCTTAGATAATTGCTTGCAAAAGTAGTCCGCTTTCATAATGTGTGTGTGTAGCTTGCCAAGTGATCGCTATGAGGTATCGATCACCAATCACTTAGAATAGAAAATCCATTTGATCCATATTACTTTGCCCTATCAGTGTATGCATCGGAGCTGTTGGACTGTTCATAAGGCAGCCTAGAATCTTTCATGTGGCTTAGTGAGCATAAAATTTTCTGGACAGATTTGGGAACCCATAAGAAACCTACTTGTAATTATCTTGCCAAAGAACAGGGGTTAGTATGGTATGACATTTATAATTATGACAGCAGCCCCTTGTCAGTAAGTGACACAGATATTAGACTTAAAGGAGTACTTAACTGTCTGAAGTGGTAGTAACTGAAATGTGTGAATACATTAAATTAACAATATCTAATTCCACAAGATTCAGGATTATTCTATAGTTCAAAAGGGGTTGTTACAATAGAATGGATTTGAAGATTTCCTTGGGTAAGCCAACTACATCCCCAATATGCAGCCTATCAATTTCCAATGTCCTGCGCACAAACACTAAATTATGTCTTTGTGTATAAACGATTACAGATAAAGTAGCAAACCTGTCAACTTAAGATATATATATATCAGTACAGTAAAAAATGCACTGTGTATATAGCACAGCACAACGTAGTTTACCCCCCCAGCAAGAATATAGAGTTCCATGTTCGGCATTCAGAGCACTAGTTCAAGCAACCCAATGTTAAGCATATACAGTTCATTGTCCAGCATGTACAGTGCCTTGCTAAAGTATTCACCCCCCCCCTTTGCATTTTTCATGTTTTGTTGCCTCACAACCTGGAATTAAAATGGATTGTTTGAAGGTTTGAATCATATCATTCACAGAACATGGCTACAACTTTGAATATGGTTTTTTTTTCATTGTGAAGCAAGCAACAAACAGGACAAAATAACCGAAAACGTCAGCGTGCATAACTATTAACCCCCCTAAAGTCAGTACTGCAAGTCGCTTTGGATAAGTCTCTCTGAGCTTGCCACATCTTGCCACTGGAATTTTTGCCCATTCCTCAAGGCAAAACTGCTCAAAGCTCCTTCATGTTGGATGGTTTCCACTTGTGAACAGCAATCTTCAAGTCTGACCACAGATTCTCAATTGGATTGAGATCTGGGCTTTGACTAGGCCATTCCAACACATTTACAAATGTTTCCCCTTAAACCACTCAAGTGTTGCTTTAGCAGTATGCTTCGGGTCATTGTCCTGGTGGAAGGTGAACCTCCTTCCCAGTCTCAAATCACAGGCAGACTGAAACAGGTTTTGCTCAAGAATATCCCTGTGTTTAGCACCATCCATCTTTCCCTCGACTTGAAACAGTCTCCTAGTCCCTGCTGCTGTAAAAAACATCCCCACAGCATGATGGTGCCACCACCATGTTCCACTGTGAGGATGGTGTTCTTGGGGTGATGGGATGTGTTGGGTTTGCGCCAGACATAGCGTCTTCCTTGGTGTCAGAAAAGTTACATTTTAGTTTCATCTGACCAGAGCTTTCCTCCATACATTTGGGGAGTCGTCCACATGCCTTTTGGCAAACTCAAAACATGCCTTCTTATTTTTAACACTGAGTAATGTTTTTTTTTCTGGCCACTCTTCCATAAAGCCCAGCTCTATGGAGTGTACTGCTTATTGTGGTCACATGCGCAGATAGACCAGTCTCTGCTGTAGAACTCTGCAGCTCCTTCAGGGTTACCTTTGGTCTCTCTGCTGCCTCTCTGATTAATGCCCTCCTTGCCCGGTCTGTGAGTTTTGGTGGCCGTCCCTCTCTTAGCAGGTTTGTTGTGGTACCATGTTCTTTTCATTTGAAGATGATGGATTTGATGGTGCTCCGGGGGATCATCAAAGATTTGGATATTTTTTTATAACCTAACCCTGACTTGTAGTTCTCAACAAGTGTGTCCCTGACTTGTTTGGAGAGCTCCTTGGTCTTCATGGTGTGATGCCTTTTGCTTAGTGGTGTTGCAGCCTCTGGGGCCTTTCAGAAAAGGCGTGTTTATACTGACAGATCATGTGACACTTAGATTGCACACAGGTGGACTTCATTTCACGAATTATGTGACTTCTGAAGGTAATTGGTTGCACCAGAACTTTTGAGGGGCTTCACTGCAAAGGGGGTGAATACATATGCACATGGCAATTTTCAAATTTTTATTTATAAAAATTATTTTTGATATAAATTTTTCTAATTTCACTTCACCGACTATTTTGTGCATATCCATCACATAAAATTCAGATACATTTTTTTTAAATGGCAGGTTGTAATGTAACAAAATGGGTAAAAAGCCAAGGGGGGTGAATACTTTAGCAAGGCACTGTAGTCCTGAATAGTGTCCAAAACATGAAGCTCTCCATCCAACAACTACAGCCACACAACTAAAATGTACAATCCCATATTGTATGAGATGTGTGTATTTGATTTGTTTTGTTTGCAGTGCTAATAATCTATTTCATAGAAAACAAACCTCAATTAAACATGTTACTATGTGAAGGTATTTATATTGTCTTATACTGCTTACAATTTTTTCCCAGAAAGGGTAGTGGACAGGAGGAATATCCTCCCATCAGAGGTTGTAGAGCAATTTAAAAATGCTTGGGATAGGCATAAGGATATCCTTAAAAAGAAATAAGGATCAAATATACTTTGAAGTAACAAAATGGTTAAAAAAGGAGCTTATTTTGTTGTTTTTGGTAGTCTCTTGTTGCTACTTTGATCCTGAGCTGGATACACCATGGCCTTATGGTACACAGGCATATTTGCCTCCATATTATCATAGTGTAGAGTAGTTGGGGATGGTGTGTTAGGGGATCTTAGTATGCCATTAGTTAGGGGTATGGTCGTACTGGGGGGTGGTTGTTAGCTGCTACATTGTGTTGTCCACGTTTTGGAGGTAACCATGCTTGCCAACTTTCCATGAATGTTCAGATGGCTCCTTGAAATAGTAGCCATGTCCCTGACTCCCTGAAGGATCTAGCTATCGTCCTGATTTTTATTTATTTCCTTGATTGCACTTTACCCATATTATATAGCTGTTATATACATGGAAAAGAAGAAATCCGAGATATATACATTCAAATGGGATCATCAGTGCCATTTGTCTGCATTGGCACACTGATTCCTATGGCTACATGCATTTTCAAATAAGGTTTCTCATGGACACTAATATGCAACCACCATACATGAACGAGCTCTGAAAAGTATCAGTGTGTTTTCATCAACAAGTAGATCTTATTGAGCAACAATGCTCAGGCAGTCCAGTACATGTCCACTTTAACAGTGCTCATAGGTGTTGCTTTGCTGGAATGTAGCTAATATTCTTGTGGTTAAGATCCTAGTGGCATCCCGATGGTTAGAATCCTGACAGTAAGTACTGGGATTAGGGTTAGACACTAGGGGGGGGGGGGGGGGTTGGTTAAGGTTAGGCTGTGGGAGAAGTGGGTTAGGATTAGGGTTAAATACTCATCAGGATCTATCAGGATTTTGAACGTTAGGATGCCGCTGTCAGTATTCTGTTCATCGGGATCTCAATCGCTGGGATATACAGTAGATATTAACCCAATTTCACAATCTCCCAGAAATGCTTTTTCAAGAGTAGGCAAGTATTAATGACTAGCAGGGCCGGCGCTACCACTAGGCAGCTTTAGGCAGCTGCCTATGGGCGGCGACCACTGGAGGGCGGCACCACACAAGTGAATGAGCGAACGCTCCAGCTTAGCCAAACTCCTCCTATACTGTAAGAGAGGAGGAGCAGCTCGTGGGCACCCACCAAGTCACAACCCTGCCGCCCCCCCACCCCCCTGCAGTGCCGCCCCGCAGAGTGGAATGTTCAATCAGGCTGCTGTGCTGGGCGGCGCATGTGCTCCTGAGTGGTCCCACTCCACATTATCCTTACGAGCTGGCACTGACGCTCCCCCTGCAACTGTCTCCAGCGTAATGATGGCCACTCCGGCGTACCCCCGGGCCCCACCCCCACTTTGGCTCAGTAAGCAGTTAATCGATGGGCCGCTCCGCTGCCGCATCCCCCCCCCCCCCCCCCGAGTTTGGGCTTACGGAGATGAGTCACCCGCTCCGACGCTCTCCCCCCCCGCCTCCCCGCGATCGGCTCCTGCAACTTGTCCGCATAACAATACCTGCTGCCTCCTCCTCCTGCATCTTGTCACCTGCTCCCCCCCACGGCTATTCGGCTCCTGCTGCCTCCCCCTCCTCCTGTATCCCGTCACCTGCCCCCCTCCCCACGGCAATTGGGCTCCCGCTGTCTCCCCCCCCCCCCCCCCCCCCCCGTAATTGGGCTCCTGCTGCCTCCCCCCTCCCCGCAGTTGGGCTCCCGCTGCCTCCCCCCTCCCCGCAATTGGGCTCCCGCTGCCTCCCCCCCTCCCTCTTGTTACTAGCAGCTCCTCTTCAGCTCGGCTCCAACATGTTGCTAGATTCTCTCACCCCAACCCCCCCACCCCCGCAATTCGGCTCCCACGTGTTGCATCCCCCCCCTCCTGCATCTTGTTACTAGATTCCCCCCCCCATTGGGCTCCCACGTGTTGCCTCCCCCCCATCCTCCTTTATCTTGTTACCAGCTCCCCCCCTCGATCAGTATCCCGCATGGCAGGAGCACCCGCATAATTTTTCCCTCTTCCCCCTGGTGCGTTTGGTTTCCCGACATGTTACCCGATCCCCCTGCAACTGGGCTCGGCTCCCGTGTCTAATTACCT
Source organism: Pseudophryne corroboree (assembly GCF_028390025.1). Lineage (NCBI taxonomy): Eukaryota > Metazoa > Chordata > Amphibia > Anura > Myobatrachidae > Pseudophryne > Pseudophryne corroboree. Next base: position 574,027,703 of record NC_086447.1, on the reverse strand, counting down.
GATCCTCCCCCTACCCCCATGATTGGGCCCCTGCATGTTTCCCACTCTCCCACCCACGATTGGGCTCCAGCAAGATTGTTACCCACTCCTCCCCACCCAAGATTAGGCTCCTGCATGTTACCCGGGGCCGGCGCTACCATTAGGCAACTGCCTATGAGTGCTGAGTGTACCAAAAAAAAAAAAAAGTGAGGCACCCGCGGCGCTCTCTGCTCATCCGGGTTGGAGCCACATGTCCGGCGCTGATCCCTCCTCCCCTTGCTGCATCACTCACACCCCCCTAAAGACATGGGTGTGCCGTGAGTCGAGGGGGGTGTGGACTTGCGGCATGCCTCCATTTACATGGTGATGGGCGGGGGCACGCAACACGCACACAGGGGAAGCAGAGGCGTGGACTCGCGCACTCCTCCATTTCTATTGAGATGAGAGGGGAGGCTGGGGAGCAGGCAGACCAGAGAGCGGCCACTCCTGATTGGCTGCCGGTCCACGGCAGATTTTAAATAGTAGCGCCACGGTCATCATAGGAGCCATTGCCGCACCAAAGGCCGCCCACCACAGCCTCCTCCTACGTTGCACCACCGCTGCCCTCAGTCCTCCTCTGCCGCCCTCAGTCCTTCTCTGCACCTCCGCAACATCTCCAAAGACCACAGCCTCCTCCGCCCCGCGCCGACCACAGCCTACTCATGCACCGCAGCTGCTAAATAGGTAATCTTACCCTGCTGCCTTTCTCTCTCTCTCTCTCCCTAGTCCCTACTGTATGCTCGTGCTGTCCCTGTCTTTGTCACTCTCCCTGTCCCTGCTGTCACTTTCCCTGTCCCTCTGTCACTCTCCCTGTCCCTATGTCCCTGCTGTCACTTTCCCTGTCCCTCTGTCAATCTCCCTGTCCCTGCCATCACTTTCCCTGTCACTCTCACTGTCCCTGCTGTCCCTTTCCCTGTCCCTGCTGTCACTCTCCCTGAATTTTGTCTCATTGCATGTGGCATACCTGGCTCATACCAGGGGCTATAATGTGAATTTCGGCTCATACCCTGTGCTATAATGTGAATTTTGGGTCATACTGTGTGCTATAATGTGAATTTTGGGTAATACTGTGTGCTATAATGTGAATTTTGGGTCATCCTGTGTGCTATAATGTGAATTTTGGGTCATACTGTGTGCTATAATGTGAATTTTGGTTCATTCTGTGTGCTACAATGTGAATTTCGGCTCATACCGTGTGCTATAATGTGCATTTCGGGTCATTCAGTGTGCTATAATGTGAAAGGGGCACCAGTACTAGAGAGTATAAGGGGTCCTACTATTGTGGTGCAAAATGTGCATAAGGGGTAGTAAACTACACTGAAGGACACACCCCTTTTGCGTGTCCACGCCCCCTTTTTCCAGAGCACACGCATCTCTTCGGCGCGTGCATAGTTACAACCTTAACTTTTCCATACCCCCACCTCAAAATTTCCACTTCGACCACTATATATATATATATATATATATATATATATATATATATATATATACATATATATATAATATTTATACACACACAGATATGTCCTCCCTCATCTAACGTGCGAACAGGCCATGCATGCATACTAGCTGCGACCACCATCATGCGGTGGCTGTGGAACTTATTACATGCTGTGTCTGCACTTTTTCACTTTAGGGGGCTCAATATCTTCATTTCATTTTATTTTATTTTGGGAGGGGGGGGGGGCGCCTTAAAGATTTGCCTAGGGCGCTGAGGCACCTTGCACCGGCCCTGATGACTAGTGTATATTTTGTTTATTTATACACTCTGTAACTTGTTTGATACACTCCTGCCTTCCATGGGTAGGATGACATTAGGTGACTTGTCTGGTTCTGAGGTATGAGTGCTTTGCATTGATCTCTTTTAAGCAGCTGAGTTCATATTCATTATATACAGATACCTACTGCTCTCCTGTGTTTGAGTAATCTAATCCTGAATGGCAATTTTTGGGTTATTTTGTCACAACTATTATATAATAAAGAGTTTTAATGTAAAATGATTTTATATATTATGTGAGAAATGTACTAAGCTTTGAAGAGTGACAAATTAGGGAGAGATATAAAGTTCCTTACTGACTGTGGGAGGAATTCAATTAGCCCTGAAAAATTTTATGGAGAGAAAAAACGGCCTTTTAGTATGGTTTTTGAACAATGTTTTTTTTTTTTTTTCCTGTGGACACGCATTTTTGCTTTATGTGAACCAGGATGACACGGTCGGAGTCCCAAGTCCGCAAACCTTTGGCACAGGGTTTTTCCCAGAAGCGACCCAGGACACATCCAACCTGTTTTTTTTAGACACTGGTTGTAAGAAAAGTGTCTCATTGGCTGCTTGGTGCACCTGCAGATGACATCAACTGCATGCGTCTGGAGCACATGTAGCAGAGTGGCAGTGCATGATTTCAGGAGACACAGTGGGCCAGCAGCATCTGTATTTGTGTAGTCCCAAAAATCTCTAGAGGTTATTTTCACAACTAATTTTTTTATTTTGTATCGTAACAAATGTATTGGTTTTCAATAAAAACCACATTGGCAACAAACAAACTTTGTGAGCATTACTCTAAAAATGCAAATGTTTCAATGATGTCATTACTGTGAGACAAAAAAGCATCCCCTTTAAATGACACACCAAATTCCAGGGCAGATACCCGCCCCGTGAATTTCCTTGGTTTTTGGTTTAGTGTGGATGAGCGTATGCGGCTAAGACCCAGGTTCATACAGATGTAGCCAGACCATTTGCGAGTGCAACTCATTTTACGCGATGTATGTGCATATTTATGTGTACTTGCGAATAATCTGCCCATATACTTTACATTATCTAATCACGTGTGTGACTCTTCGCACCCAGGTGCGGCAAGTCACTCCCACAATGCGTGTGTATACATCAGGGGCTGGATGAAAGTGGCTACATCTGAAGAACAGGGGGATAGCCGTGTATTTCCCAGATCTTATGTGTGAAAGGGGTATAAATCTCTATTTTACATATTATTTATACTCTTTGATCCAACGTAATACTTGTTTTTTTTGGTACACGGTAGCCCAATTTATTCAGATCTTGAGTGTTGACTTCATCTCTGTTATTTTGCACCCTTGGTAGTCTTACTCCGCTGTCCCCTTTATGCAGCTAAAACCTGGTGGATGCAGATTCCTAGATTGTTTATGAACTCAATAAAAAAGATTGGCAATAGGGAAAACACCTTTGTGTTTATATGCCCAATACCCAGTAGAGTAGGTGACACATAGTAAACACAGTAGCAGTACGTGACATGAATATGTCTGTTGACTACAGCACAGTTGTGCTATTTATATAAGAGTAACAATACGGAACATTCTACAAAATCTGTAGATCTAGAACATACATACATTGATGGTCATAAACTGCAGCTGATGTGTTCTTTTTGCCAACTCATTACTCAGCTATTACAGGTTCCCTAAGTGAGACTGAAGTATATTATTGAGTTTTCATTTAATACTTTATTTCAATGATTACAGATTTGACTATTAACAACCTGAAATTTGTACAAACCTAGCATTGCCTTGACTGTTTATTTGTGGCCTTATTATAGATTTCATATGGCATGCTTTGCCTGTAAAACATGGTCAGTATGGTGGCACAGTTGTTAGCATTGATGCCTCACAACACTAAGGTCATGAGTTTGAGGTTCAGCTCTGTGTAATATGCTTTGCACTTTATAAATAATAACCTGCAGTCTTTTTACTGTAGACAGTGATGTTCCATTAAATATGGGAACTTCAAATGGTCATACGGTGCCAATCAGTGAGGAAGCTTCAAAAGAACAGAAACCCTTAGCTCACAATGGAGCAATAGCATCAAAAACAAATCTTGTAGAAGAGAAAACAGAAGACAAGAAAGGTAAGAAAAATGTTCCTCAAAGTTGTAATAAAAAAAATTATCATAATTCAGTGATTATATTATAACATCATAATGATGTTACATATTTCTATGGGTCTTTGCAATGAGTTAGGCTATGTACAGATGTGTCCTTATACACCTAGCTTCAATACACCATGCAGTAGGAGATGCCTGGCGCAAGTGAGGTGTACCGAGTGGTGTAGTGTCTTTTTTGCGTGAATGTGCTGCTTAATCGATTTGCAATGCGACAAAATTGCTTCAGGGGACAGCACTAATTAGTTTGACATGCAACACTTGTATGTCTGTGTGCGACTGAGTCTGTATACGAAGCACAGTGGAACTTGGCATGAAAACCTACTGCTGCCGCTGCACAGTAACACTTTGTATTCAGATTCAGCCCCGGTCGCACACAGATATACAGGTGTCACATATCAAATGAATCAGTTCAGTGCAGGGAAGCCATTTTGTCGCATTGCAATTAAAATGCACATTCATGCGAAAAAGATGCTTGGCGCAAGCTAAGTTGCCCTGAGAAGGGATGTTTGGTGCGACTGCAACAATAGTGTATGAGGACACACTTGAATCAAAATTTCTAATATTCGTTTTTCTCATGTAAGCCGAAATGAACATAAAAAGCATTAGTACAAATGGGATCGAACATTATTTGCATTATTATGTGTACTTAACATCTGACGTACATCGGCCAAATACACATTTATACCAGTAACATAGTTATTAAGATTGGTACAGAGAGAGGCCTGTACACGTGCATTGGCTTTGAACATGATATTTTGTAACAGATACGTTTTAAAAGTGTATTGATCACATTTGTAAACACAAGTAAAATACATATCAAATATGTACAGAGTCAATGCAGTCTGAAACTAACATTCTAATGAAATAACACGAAACATACACATTTGTGTACGTAACATTAAGGGTTCAGCTTATTTATTTGAGCTTTATCTGAGTAAGGGTGTGTACATGCCGTGAGATTTTCTTTCGATTTTGACTATATAGTCATAATCGCAAGAAAAGTTAGTGCAGATCGCAAGGTGAAAGTCACCTTGCGATCCCGATTCGATCCCGATGTGCGGTCCCGCCAGGTCGGCATCGCAAGAAAAGATAGACTGTGCAGGCAAGTCAATCCTTGCTAGATCGGTGTACTATCTAGTTCATCTCACATGTCAATGACATCTCACATAAGCCAAAATCGTAAGCACACATAGTCCAGATCTCAAGAAAAGTTAGTCAAAATCTGTGCTATCTGGGCTCCGGGGAATTCAAGGGAAATCGCAAGTGAAAATCGGGCATAGCAAGGATCTCACCGTGTGTACACACCCTAATATACACTTGTCTTTTCAATAGTTTTTTTTTTTATTTATTTTTTGACATGGAAAAAAAATATTTAGAGGACAGTATTGCTCTCCTTAGTTATTTTATTACACTTTATAAACTGAATTACTCCTAGGGAAAATTGAGGGGTTTATTAAAAGTGGAACACAATTGGAAAATCAAGGATCCAGCCAGTGGAATGAAGTTAGAGGTCTATTTCTGAAACATATTTAAGCCATACATCATGTACAAAATGGCAAAATTAAGTGTTTTGCCTATCTATTAAAGCTATAACACTAGAGATAACACCGGTCTCTTTGGCATTCACTTAAGTACCACTTTCCCCAAAGTTCTCCATTACCATCGCAAAATGGAGCTATTTAATAAACTCCAGAAACTTACATTTTTGAGGTTGTCTCTGACAGCTAACGTCCTCTTAAGATTGTATATAAGCTGTCTCAGAACACGTAAGTAGTACTATATAGTGGTAGCTTGTACTATACTTTAAAATATTAACTGGTTAATATGCACTGTACGAGCAAATGTTGTTAAATAACTCAGGTAATTCATCTATTCTTACAATGAATAGCATCAATAATAAATGATACAGTATTTTATAGGCAAAATATGGTATTTAGGCATAAATAGGCCCTTTAGGTACTAACTTGACATCAAAAGATGGTAATGGGGGGAGTTAAATTCTCCCCGTTAATTTTTTGTCCGAAAAAAAAACAACGGGCTGTTATAGTGATTTCTTGCCCGATTGTGTTATCGGGCAATTCAATTCCAGACTCTTTTTTTTTTTCTGGCGAAATTGATCCATTGTCATGCGAAAACACATGGATCTGGGATTAGTTCCCAGATCTATGTTTTTGTGATTGCTTCTGCGAAAAAAACTGCACGTAATCAGGAATTTTGTGTCTCCTGCCTCTGGTCAGGTGAAATAAAATGCCTGATAATGCCGGCTATTGGAGACAATTGACTTATTCCCCGGGGATCATCACCGTAACTAATTGAATCCCCCCCCCCCCCCCCCCCAAGAATGTTGTTTAATACTAGCAAAACACACATTATATAGTTTTAGTTTTGCAAAAAAAAAGAAAATGTCACACAAGGTAAAATGTGCAACCAAAGGAGAAAAACAACATATTGGGCTACAAGAGTACTCTATTTTGGCCACATTTCTCCTAATGATCTCACTTCTGCTAGTCTAATTGAAAAAAAAAAATACAAATAAAAATTGTGTCTTTTTTTTTTATTAGTAACTTTGCAAAGAATATATGCATTGAATATAATAGAATTACATCTACAAATAATCATGCAACAGCTAAAGTAGTGTGTACACAGTACTATATATGAAATGTAGTTCATATATCCAACTTCTTTGCCTTGACGTAATCTGTAGTTTCATTGTTCTAAAGTGGAGACAGTGGTTTAAGTGTTGTAGAACTTTATGGTTTTTTGGAACTAGATTTCTTTACTATTTGAAACTTACAAAGCCACAGAGGGCCAGATGCTACGGGGGAAACCGACGAGTGGGAATAGTCCCTGGCAGTCGGCATGCCGACTGTCCGGCTGGAAAGCGGGCATGGTGACCACCGTGTTCCCGAGCACCGGTCACATGACCGGATCCCGTTACTACAATAACAGAATTCAGGAAATGTATTTACATCTGTTCATGCTGATGTTATATAGACCTGAGTGTAGGGTCAGCTTCTCTCATGAAAGCCTATAAGTCCGTTATTTGATCTAAAAAGCGAGGGTAATGAGACTCAATTAGAGACTTCTTCCACCGTGCATTATTTACTCAAAATTAAATATACACCGGTCAGCACCAATTACATTTTATTGTGCTGTGTAAAATAGAGATGATTAATGATCATGAGCAAGACAGTAACCAAGCATTGATACTTTGTTGTTTATGCTTTAAAACAGTTATAGTAAACTTGATTAGCCCACACTGCCAACAAAAACACTAAAACCAGCCTCTAGCCTTATCAGGTAATACAGATGTGTGCTCCTACACCTAGCTTCAGTACATCATACGATGTGACTGAGGTGTAGCATATTGTCTTTAGATTTTGCATCTTAAGTCAGATGACCCTGTATACTCTTTGTCACTGAAACAATGACAATGATATAGCTTACTTTTTAAAGGTTTGTTATAAAGCTAAAAGTGATATTGTTCTAAGTTTTTCCTCCACAGATTGCATGTTTTACATTTTCTGGTCTTTAGAAGTTGTATGTACTGTATATAATAAATCATAATACTTGTAAAAATAGTGATCTAATATATATGGGTGCATATTTTCTCTATAATACCTTTTTTTTTTGTGGGTAAAGCCATTTAATCTGCATTAATTTATATTGATTAATTTGTGCAGCCGTTTATTTTAAGCCTTGTTAGTAGGCCTCTCTGTCACCTTTTCTTCTTTATAGAGAGGGGTCGTGCCTGCCCAGAATTGCCACCACCTTCTGCTCCACCTCCACCCAAAACAAAAAAAAATAATTTCCCTCCTAAAACCGTAGTAGCCGCTGGCACTCATAGGAAAGGTGATGCATCTGCAAAACAGACTGTGGGTGGTGCAAGTAAGCAGCCACCAGCCACTCTTCCCAAGCCAACAAACCGGGCAACTCCCCGCAGCACTGGTAAGTGTGGGCAGAGTTGCTGGTTACAGTGCATGTTTGTGATGTGCATCCCTGGGCATGCCCTTCCCATTACTTTCTTCAATATCACTTTAAGAAGACTAAAATAATCTGTTTTACTTTTACTGATGTTTATGTCATTGTGCATCTTTTTATATACATATAGAGGTCACTGAAAAGACCACGGGAGTTTCTGAGAATAAACCAAAAAGAACAGCCACGCCTTCAAAAAGTACTGCTGCTTCTTCTGGGCCAAGCCATAAGAAAGATGAGACCTCCATCCGAAAAACTGCCAAAAGCATCTCTAAGCAGCTATCTGCACCAGCACTCAAAACAAGTCGAGGTGGCACACAGGATAGTAGTGAGTATAGAACAGTTATTATGCACTGTAGGTACAATGACTACTTATGGCTCACTCATAATTCATATTCTACCTAAAGAAGTGGTTTATCCACTATGTCTATACAGCAGAGGTTACTGTGCCAAACCCATTACCATTTAATAGTGGTTATATCCTTATCTACGCCAGAGTTTGGGTTGGGTTAGACATTTGCTGCTGTTCTACAAATGCAATACTGACAAAGCAAACCATTACTGTGGAATAAAGGTATATATGGAAGTGGACCTACCGGTGGGACAACCTTTGTTGTGTACATATGAATGAATCATAGAAATCCCTTTTCAGCAACATATTTGAAGTCAACTGTAATATAGGAGCAAATCCTTGCAATGAGTTGCAGAAGTTATTGTTGACTCCTAGACATAAGTTATGCATGCAGTGACACATGCTCTTGGCAACCCGATAATTTTTCCAATTGGCATCAGATACACTGGATATATTTGATGGTTAGACAATCAGATAGATTGGTGATCTGCAGTAATAGGTCCCCATGTAATCTAACCAATCAGTGGCCAACTGACAACTGATCAGTTGTTGGTGATCCCTGGTCATGTTAGGTACATAATTCTAAATGATAAATAGTGAAGCACAGCTCCTTTGGACATACTGTGCAGTATTGCTAGCCTGTGTTTTGTTTTTGTAATAGTAAGAAGTTGTATACACATACAGGTGATCAGTTGTGACTTGCATAAATAGTTTCATATAAACCCTTCAAATTAACGTTTTTGACTAATAGTGCACTGTATACACTAGTGTGCAAAAGTCTTTGGCCAAGGAAAATAATTAATAAATGACAAAATGTAGTGAAATAAAGAAAATGTTCATAAGAAGGTTTCACATGATATTGTAATTAAACCGTATCAAAATAATTTGTAATTTTATAGTATGACATAAATTTCAGATTCCATTTGTCTTTCATAAGTGTGTCCTCCTTTCGCACGTATCACTGTTTCACATTATTTGGGCACTTGAGACAGTAACTATTCTAAAGTTTTGTAAGTTATGCCTTTACAGGCCTCGTTCAGACATTCCCATAAGTTTTTAGTATTTGTTGGAGTCATTACACAAACTTTTCTGTCTAATTCATCCCAGAGTTTCTGTATGGGATTGAGATCAGGTGACTGAGGAGGCCATCTTATAATTTGTCGATCTTTCTTCTTTTCTTTAATTTTCAAATGATTGATACACAGTTTAGATGTGTGCTTAGGGTCATTATCTTGTTGCATTATGAAGCAAAAAGAATTAACCAAGGTTAAGGCCAGGCACAAGGTGGGCTGTTGTTCTAATTTAGCTGCTGTTATAAAAACAGGATTAGTCAAACCTGTATAATGGAAACAACACACAGTACTACAGTAAAGCAGCGCTTAGTATGAAATGCAATAAGATTGTCTAATTTAAATAAGATTGGCACATGGAGATGGAAGGATTGAAAGGTCAAATTTAACCATGAAATTTAGTAAAACTAATAAAATGCGTACATTAAGCTGCACATGAATGCAAAAAGAATTAAAAACATTACAGAATCACCAATAGGGGCTGCTTAGCTAGCGTGTCCGATCCTTATTTAGCATGGACTGCAGATAGGTGTAGGGATTATGTGATAAAGGGCTGATGGCACAGTCCTGATGTAACGTTACCACAGAACCGCCACAGGAGGTGAAAGTCACCAGAAGAAAGTCCCTTGGAATGGGTGATGATGCCGGGGTCCTAAATCCTCACTATATTGCGGTGTCCTCAGTGGAAATAGATGCAAATGAGCACCAACGGCAAATCCGTTCACCAGTTGTTTCTGCACGGTCGTGTTGAAGTCCAATAAAGGTCTGGGCACACAATGAGCAGCTTCCAATGGAAAATGGGTGATCTGGAATAGCAGCTAACGCATTTCGCTGCAGCTCCTGCAGCTTTTTCAAAGGTGATCTGACAAGCATTCATGCTGGGTATTTATACCCTTAATGGCTACTAATTAGCCAACACCTGTTCAATCCAACCATCTCAACTGGCCAATTAATTCATCAAAACAAATAATCATAAATACATAATACCCTAAATGAGAGACAGCACAGACTCATTTCCAATAATATGTATTTTGAATATTATTTTTAGTAGAAAACCACATTATAAACTCAAACCAATCTGAATTGCTTCCAGATTATTGTGTGACTCAGTGGTCATGTAACTTTACCTACGTGAAGTAAGATACCCACTTCCAGGTTAAACAGAGCTGAATGTTTATCGTTGCCTAGCAACATGATGCAGACACTTAACCTGCATCACTTCTGACATTAGGGACATCCCCGATAGAGACCCCAATGGATGGGGATACAATATACCAATTCCTCCAGATGCGATCACATATTTCTTTTGTTGTAACCCGCATCATTTAACTGATTAGCGGGTGATGGTAAGTGCTTAGTAGCACTTAATCTATCCGGAGTGAAGGTTGCTAGGCAACAGGTTGCGATCACGTGACTCGCGTCACTTCCGTACCTGGGGATCTCTAATGTGTACCCAAGCAACGGTGGACACGACACTAGGTCACATGGTGTGGTCACGTGACCTTCTCACTTGTGACCCGCAACACTTTCCCATTTCCGGGTATTTGGAGCGCATAGTAGCGCCATTAACACTCGGAATGGCAATTAATTTAAAAAGTCACATGATCGCTTGTCTTGTGTTTCCCCTTATTTTGGCAATTCATTAATAATACTTTTAACCCTCTCATTATACATATACTAGAGACAAAATCACAGTTCTAAAACATAATTAGACATTAAAATGAATGCAATCTCTGCGATGTAAAATCATCAAGGCAAGTATAGTGAAGCACTCCACACATAACTAGAAGTGTCAGTCTGTATTATTTTTTTAAATAAACGATTTATTGGGTTTTACGAAATTTTTCCATTGATATATATATATAAAATCAATAAAATGCCGACAATATTAGTACATTGTTAACTTCAAGGCATCAAAGTACAATGAGAAGAAAAACAAAAAACAAAGGATGATAGTCAGTGCAAAAATTCGGGCAAAGGACCACGGTGTACAGAACATTTACTACATCCAAAAGAATGATGAAAGAAATTACAAACAGTCTTGTTATTCAAATCCAATGTACCAGGCATAAATGGATAACATCAGAAAAAATTATGAGGGGTATGCTAAGAATAAAAAGGGGGAAGGGTGGGGAGGAACACAAAACAGAGGGAAGGAGGGAAAAGGCAATGGCAACTCCGAAATACAAAAATAAGTTATCGTGGTGGATAGGAATTACATTAGCTTCTGCCTTAAAAACCAATCAGTGCCCTCAAACACTGTTTGAAGTTGATCTTGTATACTCTGGGGAAGTCGAACTATATAATCACCCCATTTTTTATAAAACTTTACTACACCAGTCTCAATCTCTGGAAATGCAGCACTTCGTTCATAATAAAGTATTTTTTAAATATCTGACTGAAGTTCGTGTAGAAAAGGGGGGGATCTAGAGATCCAGTGCCTTAAAATAAGTTTACTGGCAATGGTCAAAATAACCGTTAATATAGGAGACAACATAGTTTTGCATAGACCTAAATGCCATTCATCGAAATTCAATAGAAGGCAAGGGATAGGGGCTTTGATAAGACATAGAGAAAAAAGTTTACAACTGTATCCCAAAATTGTCTGATCTTCCTACATTCCCAGAAGTTATGAAAAAAATCAGCTTTACTGGTATTACATTTTGGGCATCTGCCCGTTTCTTCTGCTACCATAAATTTTTTCTCTGCGCTTGAGAGATGTATGCCCTATGTATAATCCTTAGATGTGTTTCCTGCAATGTCGCAGAGGGGATATGTTTAAGTGTGGCCTCACAATGATCAGTCCAAACAGTAGATGACTGAATGGAAGGGATGTCTCGAGTCCAGCTCCTGAGGGAGCGAGACCAAACTGCTACCGTAGATGGCTCCAACAAAAAAGGATATAAATAACGAATTTTGTATGGTTTGATTTTAATGTAAGCCATAGTTTCTAGAATCACATCTTTGGGTTGGGACACACTTGGTTTTACAGTTTTGGTTTGAGCATAATGCCTAGCCTGTAGATACATAAAGAACCACCCTCTCTGTAGACCAAAAGTATTTTGGAGATAATCAAAAGTGCGGATGGTGCCACTCGGAACAAAAATGTCTTTTACCGCTATTATCCCCTTCGCTTTCCAGTTCAGATACAACAAATTATCTAGACCTGGAATAAAACTGGGATTTCCCCAAAAGGTAGCAAAAGGAGTGTCAGTATGGTCCCTGTGTAAGCGTTTATTGATGGCACACCAACTTCTATAAACATCTGCAAATAATATATTAGAGTGAATGGGTGCAGGGATCAATGATTTGGGAGAGTGCAATAATGCGTTAGAGGAAAAAGGGAAGAAAAGTGCATCTTCTAGTGCAGTATTGGTAAATACGGAGGATTGCCCCAACCAGTCTGAGATATATCGAAAATGAGTTGCTTGGGTGAAAGTGGTAACATCTGGTACAACAAAGCCTCCCTGCGCCTTTGGAAGAATCAATTTTGAAAAAGCAATGCGTGGCTTCTTACCTTGCCACATAAATTTAGTAAATTGAGCATTTGGGGCTTTGGTATCCCGTCTTGAAAGACAAAGGGGGAGCATTTGTAGTATATACGAAAGTTTGGGAAATAACACACTTTTTATGACAGCAATTCTACCGGATAATGAAAGGGGCAAATGTGTCCAATGGTTGATTAATTTTACAATTGAAACCAGTATTGGCGGAAAGTTGACCGAATAAAGTGAACTTAAAGTAGTTGGAATAAGAATCCCAAGATATTTAAGAGGGGCGTGACAAATAGCAAACCTGGCTAAGGTGGGGTGTGATGAAAAATAATTAGCTTCCGTCACTGTAGGTAGGAACCTTGGCCCTCATTCCGAGTTGTTCGCTCGCAAGCGGATTTTAGCAGATTTGCTCATGCTAAGCCGCCGCCTACTGGGAGTGAATCTTAGCATCTTAAAATTGCGAACGATGTATTCGCAATATTGCGATTACACACCTCGTAGCAGTTTCTGAGTAGCTCCAGACTTACTCGGCATCTGCGATCATTTCAGTGCTTGTCGTTCCTGGTTTGACGTCACAAACACACCCAGCGTTCGCCCAGACACTCCCCCGTTTCTCCGGCCACTCCTGCTTTTTTTCCGGAAACGGTAGCGTTTTTTCCCACACGCCCATAAAACGGCCTGTTTCCGCCCAGTAACACCCATTTCCTGTCAATCACATTACGATCGCCAGAACGATGAAAAAGCTGTGAGTAAAATTCCTAACTGCATAGCAAATTTACTTGGCGCAGTCGCAGTGCGGACATTGCGCATGCGCACTAAGCGGAAAATCGCTGCGATGCGAAGATTTTTACCGAGCGAACAAATCGGAATGAGGGCCCTTGATTTTGAATAATTCACCTTAAAACCTGAAAACACACTAAAATTGTCTATAGTGGATATAATAGCAGTAAGCGACTGTAAAGGCTGAGATATAAATAGCAACATGTCATCTGCAAAGAGGCTCAACTTGACCTCTACATCATTAATTTTAATACCAGTAAACGGAATTTGAACGGAGGGCTGCTGCCAGTGGTTCCAACGCCATAGCGAAGAGGAGGGGAGAGAGAGGGCAACCTTGTCTCGTGCCCTGTAAAATAGAAAAAGGGTGGGAAAGGTAGCAATTACTTAAAAATTGTGTAGATGAGCCCTTATATAGCCTTTGCAGTGTCAGAATAAATTCATTAGGGGTGCCAAATCTGCGCATACAATTAAACAAGTGTTCCCATGCTACCAGATCGAAGGCTTTTTCTGCATCGAGTGATAAAATTGCGCTGGGACTTTTTTGGTTAGAGGATTCTAGCCATTGCATAACCGTGAGGACTTTCCGAACATTCCCTACAGAGTGACGCCCCATAATAAACCCTGTTTGGTCTTCGTGTATGATAGTTGGAAGAATGAGTTTAAGTCTATCAGCTAAAATTTTGGTATATAGTTTATAATCTGTGTTCAGGAAGGAAATTGGATGATAGGAGCCGGGTAAGAGAGGGTCACGTCCAGGTTTATGTAAGAGTTTCAACAGGGCAGAATTAAAGTATAGAGGGGGGTCAGATCCAGATATAAGCAAATTAAAAAAAGCTAGAAGGGTATCTTCTATTTTAGGGCCTAAAATCTTATAGAAGTCATTTGAGATTCCATCTGGGCCTGGAGCTTTATTAGTTTTAAGTTGTTTAATAGCACGTCTTATTTCATCAATAGATATGGGCTGCATTAGGAATGAGGCTTGATCTGGGGACATGTGGGGGAGGGTCACTTTGTCCCAAAAGGCATTGCCATCTTCAATACTAGTTTCCGATGAGGCATATAACTCAGAGTAAAAGGCATGTAAAATATTGGAGATTTCCTTGCCACAAGAAGTGGTCTTACCATTCTTATCTTTAAGAGCTTTAATTGTACTAGAGGTGAGTTGGCCCCTAAGTAGGTTGGATAAAAGCTTCCCCGACCTATTACCATGTCTATGAAATTTGCAGGCAGAGTTAAAAGTATATTTGGACTCTGCTTGGGATAACATATTATCAAAGGCCGCCTTTTGGGACAAATATGCCAGTTTGTTGGCTGAGGTAGGTGTAGTCTTAAATAACTGGTAAGAAGCAGTCAGATTGGTTTGTAATTCTACGTAGGAGGAGCGAAACAGTTTGTCTTTATGTGCGCAATAAGAAATAATCTCTCCTCTCAGCACATGTTTAAAGGCTAGCCAAAAAAGTGTGGGGGAAGAAGATGCGATATCAGCATTGTGAAATTGATAATTTACCCAGACGGTTTCCAATGCAGCTCTAAACTTCAAGGAGTGAGATAAGTGGGAGGGGAAACGCCATTGTTTGTATGGGCCCTTATCAGTAGTCAAAGCAATTTTAATCCAACACAGAGCATGATCGGACACACAAATAGGTTCTATATTAGAATCCAGGAGACGTGTAAATAAATGCTCAGACATAAAAATGTAATCTGTCCTGGAAAGAGTACAATGAGCTGCAGACAGACAAGTGAAATCACGCTCCAGAGGGTGGGAAGCTCTCCACACATCTACCAGATGAAGTTGCTGGAGAATGTAAGGTATGCCTAGCTTTGGGGCCCGGCGTTTGTCGCATATAGGGGAGGAAATGTCCATCTGTGGAGATGCCACTATGTTAAAATCCCCCCCCCTAAGAGGATAGGGACAGTACCATATGCGTACAATTTGGACACAATTTTAACAAATAAATCCCTAGAATATACATTAGGGGCATAAACATTACATAATATATATCTAGATTGATCAATTGACACATCGGCTATTATATAGCGACCCTGGGGGTCGATGCACAATGGTTGCTAATGATGCCTTCACTATGACAGCTACACCTCTAGCTTTGGAGGTGAACGGGCAGACAAAAGAACTTTCCAGCGTAGTGTGTTTTGCTTTAACATTTCAGGGGGTAACAGGTGGGTTTCCTGTAAGTATGCTATATCAATTTGTGTTCTGTTCAGGTATATCAATATCTTCTTCCTCTTAGCCGGGGAATGAAAGCCACCGACATTGAGAGAGCCTAATGTTAGACTAGCCATACATGAGATAATATATAAGTAAGCAAGCAAAACAGAATCCCAGACCACGTATTGAAAATATTCCACATGATAATCAGTCTGTATTTTAATATCACAGTAAACCCCGAAAGTACTTAAGTGTAGATTTCTTTATTGCTCTTTACAATAGTAGTACTACCAATAATATCTTTTTAAAATCCATCATTGCATTGCATTTCATGCTAAGCGCTGCTTTACTGTAGTACTGTGTGTTGTTGCATGATGAACCCATTTCCAATATTTTGAGTTCCACTTGGTACAGCGTGATGTACTAAATTAGTGTGGTATCGTTTCTTATCCATAGTTGATGTTATCTGAACTAAATCTCCAACCTTTCCTCCACCAAAACCCCCCCATGACATGACAACCACCATGTTTAGCTGTATGACTTATGCAATTATTTTACACACGTTCTCCAACCATTCTTCAAACATACTAATGTCTTCTGGTTACAAAAAGTAAAAATTTGGACTCGTCAGTCCAAAATACTTTTTTCCACTGATCCAGTGTCAAATAACGGTGTTCTTTAGCATATCAAAGGCGTTTTACTTTATTTAGAGACCTCAACAATGCTTTTCTGCAAGTTATGCAACCATTTAAACCTACATCACGCAGACGTCTTTTAGCTGTATTAACTAATACTGAAGTTTTGTCTAATTTTATCAAGTTCTATTATTGCAGTTGCTCTGAGTTTTCGGTTTCGCTTACTCATTATGATAATCTATTTATCTTCCCTTTTTGGTGTACACCTGGGTCGTCCAGATCGTTTTTAGTCACATTTGTATCTGTTTCTTTGTATACATTACACTAGACCGTGGAGTTTTACATTATGTAGCAATTTGTCGATGAGTAAAGCCTTCTTCAGGCATGGCCCTCATCTGCAATATTGCTGACGACCCGCGTGAGTATTCATTGCGTGATATATCTCCTGCACACACTGAATCAGTCGATATCAGTCGGATTGTACGTGATATCGCCTAGTATGTACGCATCCTTAGAGTTTGAATGTTGCCATGCAATTCAAGTGAATATTTGTGTCTTTTCTCCATTTTAAAAAGTTACGGTTATTATTGATTTTAACACTATAAAAAAGAAAATTAAAATTAAAAAAGTAACATATAAAACAATCCATTACTATATAAAAAAAATATATTGAATACAATTAGTCAACATACATTCCAGATTTATTAAAGACCAGTTCGAAATTACGTACTTTAGCATATCAATAAAGACTGCTATGAAAATAAAATATGCTTGTGTTTACAAATAATGCTAAATTAAGTATAGTACATTTTAAGTAAAGTCCTAAAATCTAATTTCTAATCATTATAATGATTTTAGGTAGCAATTAAAGTTGATGTTCATTAAGATAGAGCAATATAAGTAAACATATAGGGGTATATGCAATTACCGGCGAATCGCGGCAATTTTTCGCCCGTTTTTTAATTCGACCGTCGAATTCTGGCAAGTGGGTGCCGGAATTTAACATATTCAATAAAAAACGGATTCGACAGTCCCGCTGTCGAAAAACGGCCGATTTGACGGATTTTGATCCGATTTTTAAAAAACGGGGAAAAACTGTAAAAAACTCGGAAAAAAATAGCGTGGGGTCCCCCCTCCAAAGCATAACCAGCCTCGGGCTCTTCGAGCCGGTCCTGGTTCTAAAAATCCGGGGGAAAAACTGACAGGGGATCCCCCGTATTTTTAAAACCAGCACCGGGCTCTGCGCCTGGTGCTGGTGCAAAAAATACGGGGGACAAAAAGAGTAGGGTCCCCCGTATTTTTTACACCAGCATCGGGCTCCACTAGCTGGACAGATAATGCCACAGACGGGGGTCACTTTTATACAGCGCCCTGCGGCCGTGGCATTAAATATCCAACTAGTCACCCCTGGCCGGGGTACCCTGGGGGAGTGGGGACCCCTTCAATCAAGGGGTCCCCCCCCAGCCACCCAAGGGCCAGGGGTGAAGCCCGAGGCTGTCCCCCCCCCCCCCCCCCCCATCCAAGGGATGGGGGGCTTATAGCCTTGAGAAAATTGAAAGAATATTGTTTTTTCCAGTAGTACTACAAGTCCCAGCAAGCCTCCCCCGCAAGCTGGTACTTGGAGAACCACAAGTACCAGCATGCGGGAGAAAAACGGGCCCGGTGGTACCTGTAGTTCTACTGGAAAAAAAATACCCAAATAAAAACAGGACATGCACACCGTGAGAGTAAAACTTTATTTCACACATGTCGACACACACATACTTACCTATGTTCACACGCCGACCTCTGTCCACTTGTCCACACCCGGACCAAACGGACTGAAAGGGGTCCCATGTTTACACATTGTCACAGAAAGGTCCCTTCAGCCAATCAGCGAGCGCAACGTCCTGGCACTCTGCTGATTGGCTATGCGCATCTGAGCTGTCAGACAGCGCATCGCAAAGCCTCTCCATTATATTCAATGGTGGGAACTTTGCGGTCAGCAGTGAGGTCACCCACTGTCAGCGGCTGACCGCGGGTAACCCCACCGCTGACCGCAAAGTTCCCACCATTGAAACTAATGGAGGGAGCTGTGCGATGCGCTGTCTGCCAGCAGACGCGTATACAGCCAATCAGGAGAGTGCCACGAAGTAGCGCTTCCTGATTGGCTTAAGAGACCTTTCTGTGACAGCAGTCACGGGGGGGGGGGTCTCTACATTCGGGGAAAGGGGTCCCATGTGTAAACATGGGACCCCTTTCAGTCCGTTTGGTCCGGGTGTTCGTTTTGTTGTTTTGCCAAGTACGAGGATTATTTTAAAAGATCCGGACACTGGATTGAGGTGAGTATAATTTTATTCACAGGTACACCGTGGATTCTACATGGACAAGTGGTCAGGGGTCGGCGTGTGAACATAGGTAAGTATGTGTGTGTCGACATGTGTGAAATAAAGTTTTACTCTCACGGTGTGCGTGTCCTGTTTTTATTTGGGTATTTTTTTTCCAGTAGAACTACAGGTACCAGCGGGCCCGTTTTCCCCCTGCATGCTGGTACTTGTGGTTCTCCAAGTACCAGCTTGCGGGGGAGGCTTGCTGGGACTTGTAGTACTACTGGAAAAAAACAATATTCTTTCAATTTTCTCAAGGCTATCAGCCCCCAATCCGCAGCCCTTGGATGGGGGGACAGCCTCGGGCTTCACCCCTGGCCCTTGGGTGGCTGGTGGGGGGGGACCCCTTGATTGAAGGGGTCCCCACTCCCCCAGGGTACCCCGGCCAGGGGTGACTAGTTGGATATTTAATGCCACGGCCGCAGGTCGCTGTATAAAAGTGACCCCCGTCTGTGGCATTATCTGTCCAGCTAGTGGAGCCCGATACTGGTGTAAAAAATACGGGGGACCCCTACTCTTTTTGTCCCCCGTATTTTTTGCACCAGGCGCAGAGCCCGGTGCTGGTTTTAAAAATACGGGGGATCCCCTGTCAGTTTTTCCCCCGGATTTTTAGAACCAGGACCGGCTCGAAGAGCCCGAGGCTGGTTATGCTTAGGAGGGGGGACCCCACGCAATTTTTTTTCTGATTTTTAACATTCCATTTAAAAAAAATAATAATAATAATAATATTTTTAAAAATATATAAATGATACTTGTGCCTCCAAAATAGACAAACCAAGTACCTAATCCCTTCTAATATAAATAGATATGCTATTACCAATAAAAAAAAAAACACAAAAAAAAACATGTTTTTAAAATTTTTTATTAGATTCCGCCAGCAAAGTGTGGCGGATTGAAAATGACGAATTTCAAAAAGTCGAATTTGGAAAGTCCGTTTTTTTGTCGAAAAGTACTGAATTGCATTGTCAAATTTTTTTTGGGGCGAAAATGTCCCGTTTTTCGACATTTTCGGGAATTCGACCGCAATTGCATATACCCCATAAGCTTTGGACAAAGACTTTTGCACGCTAGTGTAACTGGGGCTTAGAGTGGGTATTTTCACATTTCTCAGATTTTAGATGCACTGAATTAATACAGAAGTAGTTTATTTTCTTTACTGCACTTGATGTCTAAAATTGAGCATAGGCAACATCAGGCTTGATATAATGGCTCAGTTGAAGGTATTAAAGGAGTTCTTGATTAGGTAGGTAATAATGTGTGTATAAGTCCAAGAATGAGGAAAGAGCCATCATACATGTATGTCAGGTTTGTGTTCCTTTTTTAATCAAAATTGAAAGATGTCTGGTATTGAAAATTGGAATGTCACAGGGATGTGGAATGGGTAAAAAGTTTTCCCATTCATGTAAAGAAATCCAGATTTTTGTTTCAAAAAGCTCATTACTGTAGGGGAGATCAAGCTCAGTAGACAGCTATCTGGAAAACATAGTGCATGTGAAAGTAAGTCTGATTCAATGGGACTCCTTTCCACCTAAAATTTAGTAGATGATAGGGCTGTGGGTTTTATTCCAACGATGTCAACATATGTGTGGAGTGTGTATATTCTTCCCATGTTTTTATGAGTTTCCTCTGGGCACTCTGGTTTCTTCCCACAGTCCAAACACATACTGTTTGGTTAATTGTCTTCTGATGTCATGAACCATAATGTGTGTTCTTGATATTGGAAGGGAATATAGGGGGTCATTCCGACCCGTTTGCACGCAGCAGTTCTTCTCTGCGGTGCGAACGGGTTGGAACTGCACATGCGCGTCTCCCGCAATGCGCATGCGCGTCGTTGCCCAGCAACAGCCGTCACCAGGCAGCGACCACAAGAGAGAAGAAAGTGATGACTATCGCGATCGCAAGAAGATTGACAGCGGGGAGGCGTTCCGGGGGGCGGATACTCACCGTTTTCCGGGCGTGGAGATCCGAACGTAGGCGTGTCCAGGCGTTTGGAGGGCGGATGTCTGACGTCAATCCCGGGACCTTTGTCGCTGGATCCGTCACATAGGATAAATAAGTCTGACCCTGGTCTTGTTTTGCAGGAAACTTTTTTAGCATAGCAGGGCTGCACAAGCGATCACAGCCGTGCTATGTTAAAATACACTCCGTCATAGGCGGTGTCAAGTTGATCGCACGAGCAGCAAAAAGTTGCTGCGTGCGATCAACTCGGAATGAGGGCCATAGATTGCTTGGTCTTTTGCATTTATTCAGAGTATGTTTGATGTTGCATAGAAAATGGGGGAGAAGATTTGCTATGTCTGCATAAATGAGAGTGTGACAGGAGCGTTTGTCTCCTGGTATTTATTTAAGACTAGTTTCTTGACAGGAATCTTTAGATTGGAGTTTGATTCCAGCATTTCAGCAGGTATATCTAGGGCACTTCAGATTTGGGTTTTGTTCTGCTCAAGAGCAAGTCTCTGGCTTAGTCGTTTTCACTAAGATATCACCATCAGTTTGTATACGTGAGCAGGAGGATTCAAGGCCCTGTTGCCAGGGTGTATTTTTAGTAAAGTGAGAGTTTTCAAATGTGGAGATGTAGCCCAGAGCAACCAATCCGATTCTACTTATCATTTACCTAGAAGAGAACAGCCAGAATCTGATTGGTTGCTATGGGCAACTTCACTTTTGTAAACCTAAACTTTAATTAATATACCCCAGGGACTTCCACAGTTAGAGGAAAAATGAGTGGTTACAGGTATGTGAACCTGATATCAGATATTGCTTGCAAAACTTTGCACATTGTACCTGTTTGTGTAGAAAGATGTAGAGAATCATCAAATAATAAAGGGTTTAACGTTTATTAAATATCCAGACTATCTGATATTGATTGATAATAATGTTAATGGTTATGATAACTGCAGGCTTTTCACCTTCCCCTATTACCCCAATATGCATATTCTGTCTTGCTACAGTGAGGATTTCCTGTACTTGCTGATACCCCTGCTGATAGGTATTCAGAATTATTTTGAGAAGATACTTATTTACTTTTCTGTTTTAGCTGCTCCATCACTTAGCAAGAAGCCAGCTGCCCCCAAGACCTCTTCCTCCACTCTGACATCATCTTCCCGGTCTAAAATTTCAAAGGAACAGATATCCAGCAAAACAGGGATATCCAGCATTCCACGAGCCAAAAAATTACCCAGCAGAACCTTGTCTGCATCAGTGGATGACACACATCAACCCATGTTGTCACACCCATCTAGTTCTGCAAGCCAAAAGAAAGTGGACAGGACAGAGGACACCACACAACGTTTGGACTCTGAGACACAGGAGACTTGCCTCAAAGAGCATTCTGTCCCTGGACCACAGTCCACTTCTCCTGCTTTAAACCGTCATGTGAAGCCTACATGCAGCATAGCAGAACCAACATTGGAGATTAACCCGTCCAATCACATTAATGATGTGTGTGACGTTACACAGTTACCAGAAAACTGTGACTGCAGCACAGCAACCCCACAGGACAGGGAAATCTCATGTAAAAATGAAGATAATGGGCAAAGGTAAACATTGAAACAAATGGTTTACATGAGTAATGTGATGATGCAGAATGACTTAATATTCTGTAGACCCTAAAATATGAGGAAAACAATGTGTCTGACAATGCATTTTATTAACTGTAGCTATTACTAATGGAGAAGCTTAGTGGATATACCACAATAGAACTGCGCTCAACCCCTAAGGTGTGTGTGTTTAGCTAACGAATGCACATCAGATGTAATAAAGGATAATGTATGAACAGACCCAAATTTGAGTTTGCAGTTGGATATAGAAATCACAAAAATAACAATATGATGCGAATTAATTGTTGTGAGCCACTGTATTTATTGTATACTGGCCAATCTAAAGGTGTGCGGTTAATGCCCAGGGTGGGCGATATTGTCTCTTATAAAGTTCATGCAGGTTATAATACAGACTACGGCGTCCCACACATCTGCTGTTGAAAAGTCTTTAGGAAAAAACAATAATAATAACAAATGCTGGTGTTGGTAAAAAATCTTTAAAACCTTCATGATGCCCTGAGCTTACGGTGGTGGCATAACAAAAGAACCAATACAGATTCAAAGACTTCATCAGGAAGACTCTTTCCCACGTCGAAAAGACCCGGTCACGTGACCGGACCAACTCGGAATCCAGCAGCGCTGCTAGGATACCAGACAGCGGAGGAAGCCGGTGACGGAGCGCGGCGTGCGGCTGGAGCGGGCGACAGGTGAGTTCTCTGTAAGCGGTGGGAGAGGCGCAGCTAGCCGCTCTGCAGAGCGGCATCTGAATCCTTTCCCTGCCGCTAGACAGGTCCACCTCTCTGACCGACCTGCACCTGGGGGGCGTCTGAACAAGGACGCACCACGGGCAGCAGGGGCAGAGAGAGGAATCCAGTCCGGAGACCCCCTTTTTTACCCCACTTATGCCACCACCGTAAGCTCAGGGCATCGTGAAGGTTTTAAAGATTTTTTACCAACACCAGCATTTGTTATTATTATTATTTTTTCCTAAAGACTTTTCAACAGCAGATGTGCGGGACGCCGCAGTCTGTATTATAACCTGCATGAACTTTATAAGAGACAATATCGCCCACCTGCATGAACTTTATAAGAGACAATATCGCCCACCCTGGGCATTAACCGCACACCTTTAGATTGGCCAGTATACAATAAATACAGTGGCTCACAACAATTAATTCGCATCATATTGTTATTTTTGTGATTTCTATATCCAAGTGCAAACTCAAATTTGGCTCTGTTCATACATTATCCTTTATTACATCTGATGTGCATTCGTTAGCTAAACACACACACCTTAGGGGTTGAGCGCAGTTCTATTGTGGTATATCCACTAAGCTTCTCCATTTACATATAGGTGGGTTGGAACACCCATCAGAACGAGCAGCACACCCCGGCTAGCTATAGAATAAAGACACTCATACATTGCCATAAAGTATATAATGCTAAGTTCATATATGTGTACGTGTATGTGTATGTGTACTACAACATGGACATATTTATGGTGTTTGGTATTTACGATTTGCACCATAAAAGTAATTGATTAAACAATACATTCAATATACTTAAGGGGGGTACTCACGGAGCGATATTCTAAGCAATCTGACTAGATTGCTTAGAATTTGAGCATTATCGCTCCGTGTGTACCCCCTACAGCGATAGCGATGCGCAGCCCCGCACATCGCTATCGCTGCTGCTAGATTGGCCTGCATGCAGGCCAATCTAGCAGGTCGCTCACTTCACCCGCTGGGTGAAATGAGCGCCCCCCGTCTCCTCCCGCACGCTCAGCACAGATCGCGCTGTGCTGAGCGACGGGAGAGATGTGTGCTGAGCGGTTCGCTCAGCACACATCTCTCCTGCATCGGCCCGCCTATATGGGCCTTTAATGTTAAACAAAGTGCAATAAATTCCTAACATTGCTTTCACGTATGTTTGCATAGGAAGATGAACTAAGGTTTCAATGAATAGCCCTTGCCCTTAATTTACAGTAGGAAGCTTTATAAAGTGTTTATTTTGCAATGCATTGCTAGAATACTGATGTGTTAGTTCAAGCATTATATGATAGATACCCTTAAATCAACCACTCAGATGTATTCAGTGTGCATAGGATAAGCTGAACAACTTCTCAGTAACGCAACCAAACAAAGAAACAACAATGGAGTAAGACGTAGGAATAGGAAGAAGAAAGCACAGAGTCGGAAGCAACAAACAAAACTCACATTATCAACCATTTCCCCTCCTTACAGTAATTGGCTATGGAAAATTCCTCAGTTACTCTGTCATACCTCATTTTAATATTATCTACTTTGGACTGCTTAACAATACAGTAGGTTCTCAAATTATTCAGTTTTTGTGACTTCTTCCCCTGGATAATGTACCAGTCTTGATATGCCTTTTAAAATTCACAAGCCATCTGTGCATACTTTCCCAATGTACCCCTCCTGTCCGTTAATATTAATTCCTGCCCCAGGATTCCTTTCTCCCATAGTTAATGATCAGTGATCCTCCGCTAATCACTACTGTAAAAGGGTTCATTTTCTCTGTTTGCAACAACCTCATACATTTTTTATCATGTAACAGGAAAGAGATTGATTTATTCATGTCCATCCCCAAGATCATTAAGAGTTGCTGTAACTAGATTCTGTTTTTGACGCGCTTGGGCTAGCGACACATATTCAGCTTCAGCTGAAGAAAGTGTTACTTCTGGTGATCCAATATTTAGTAGTATAAGTTGAAACACAAATCCAGTTGTGGACTTGCAATATTTTTAGATCACTGATCCAGCCTGCAACTTCTTAACCAGTTAACTCTGTCATAGGCATTGATGTCAAATCTCATTTCTTATAGATAGCAGTTATCAGCGCCTCCTTTTGTGCATAGTATTCTACTTACAGCCGCAATATCTGGACTTGCTGTTATTGCAGACATGAACAATACTTTGTTAATGACCTTTCAATAATTTTGGTTATCTGGTAACAATGTTTTCATTTTTGTCAGCCTTTAAGTTACACAAATTTATACTTTCTGTACCTCTTCCATTCTAGAACAGTCTGAATTGTATTTTTGTCTGATTTGGAGTAGAAAAACTTCCATCTCACTCAATAGGTTTTCTAAGATAATATGTAATAGTTTCCTTGATCTCAAAATGTGAAATTTTGTGGACAGTTGACCCCAGCATGCTCCTAAGATATGAGCACATAATCCATGCATTTGAAGTCCTCTACCTATTATGTATCTCTTACTTTCTTCCTTATCTAGCCCAGGCACTAGCACTTTTAACCCATTCAGTCAATGACTCCTCCTTTAAAGCCATGAAGTAATGGCACAGGATTTTAAGAGGGATTTTTCTGAATGCTAGATTTTAGCATCAAAACCAAAATGGGAGGGAAGGGGATGGAAAAAGAAGAGGGGGGGGGGGGTAATCAAATAGGTGTTAATTCTGAAATTCTGAGTATTACGAACATCTGGAATTACAGCCAAACATAGATGGACCATGTGGGCAATATCATACAGAGTATCAAATGCAAGATTTTAGAGTGAATGTGGTGTGTGGCCAGCCAATGAAAAGGGCATAACTAGCGCTATAGTAGGCCTCATATAAAGTCATACCCTCCAACATGACCCGCCCCACTAGGTACAAAATGCTCTGTTTCTGGACTTCCCTCTTAATTTATTATTGCCATCACCTGTAAAGATACAGCTTTCTTATCATTCAACTAGTTCAACACAGGTGATGGAAATCATAAATTAAGAGGGAAGTCCAGAAACAGAGCATTTTGTACCTAGTGGGGCGGGTCATGTTGGAGGGTCTGTAAAGTGCAGTGTACAGTATGTTATATTTCAGATATATACAGGGCCAGCAATCTCAATAGCCATTAGATGAAACAGTAGGTCCAGCCTGTCTGAGGTGAATGATTCCCCCCCCCCCCCCCCCCCAAATATGAGCACTATGTCATAAACCAAGTCTCGTACTCTGCAAAGCATTGGAGCAAGTTCAGAATTCTGGATGAATTATATTGACCTCTTTATATACTGGATAGTGGATGTAATACAGTATTAATAATTAAGAATACAAAGAGTCTATAGTATAGTTTGTAAGGAAGTGAGTCTAAAAAATTAACTTCATGTCTCAAACACATTTATTGCCTATAAACAACACGTGATCAAGAAAAGCTTAAACATTCCATAATAAATATACAGTACATACATCATTTAACCAGTAGGAGACAGAGCAGAGCTTTTTAAGTACACATTCTCTTACCCCTTGTTGACACTCCCATCTCTTCTCGCTGGCAGCTGCTCTCTGATATATCCAATGTACTGATTGGACACTGAGATCCCCCCCCCCCCCCCCCCTCCCACCTTCCCCACACACACATAGCAGGCTTTGTAGGAAAATCTGATGCTCCTTGGCATGTACGGCTGTTCAGTGTCATCCCTTTACTGCATGTTACATGGATGTAGCTCTAGCAAAATAATATTATAGATTACTGGTATTCTGGTCATGATGTGATTTGGGGTACGGTTTTTCCAGGTAGCTCTGTGTTTGCCTGTTTCATGTGCAATCTTCATCCATCTCCCTCTGTAGACTTTCATTTTGGACATATAGGTGTTAAACGTACATTCCTTTGTTGGCTGTGATGTACTGTATAAGTGTTCTCGTGGTTACACACTTTATCACTGGAACAAATAATTTGTCGTAGTCGTAATGAAATGTTGAAAGTTTTTTGTTTGACAACTTGTGTAGCGCTCAGCTTATCAGTATGTGTTTCATTTAATTTAATGGCTCATTTTCATCCTACTGCTTTGCAACTTTGAGGAAATTGAGTCAATGTTCTGTTTTATTTTGCTATAAAGAATCAATTTCATTTTGTGTTGTTTCTAGTTTCTTGGCTTCCTAATTTTGCAGCAGAGTGGTATCATAAATTAGATTCCAATATTTATTGTGCTTAACTCCTCCTGCATGAGAGTAGCTAGAATATTTTTCATGATCGCCTTTGAGCTTTTACCTCTTTTATTTCTGATTGTGTGAGTGTTTTGTAGATGCACATAACAAAGTGTGATCTTGTAATAGCTTTGTCTCTCAGAGAGGTTCTAGGTACATATCATACTATTTTTGTGATAAACACTCGCCAAAACACACCCTGTGGCTTACTGTCTCTTTGCAGGATTTAGGCAGAAAAAGTCTATTGTGTTCTTAGGTTTGCTGTTTAGATTTTCCAAAATATTTTTTGCTGTTTACCAATTTCCACACTTTTTGCTTCATAGACTTAAATAATCAGAGATGGTGCATATTAGTTTCTTACGATTCTGAAGCTCATAAGGTGTATGTACTGGTATGTGTATATGAGGACTGCACATCTCGGCATCAAAATGCAAAACATTACTACATAAGTTAAAAAGAGGTTTCTCAAGTTCCATGTTCTAAGACTATTACATTTTTTAGTAGTGGAGTGTGGCCAGGAGATGCCCTAAAAGATCTCCGCTCAGTTGCACCCTAAGAAAAAAATGAATTGCATGACCTAAATATGAAAAAAATAGTAACTTCAACATTAACTTAGTTATTCTTGCTGTTCTAAATGCATATTATTTATTTATTAACCGTTTCTTATATAGCGCAGCAAATTCCGTTGCGCTGGACACAGAAGACAAAACTGGGTAAAAACAAAAAGTCAATGTATAGATTTCTAACATTTCCCAGATCGTACAGTACACCTGAAATTTACCGCAAGTTGTTATCTTAGACATTATCTTAATTCAAGACATAATGGATGTCCTACACTACCACCAAACATAATCGAGTTGAAAAAATTGTAAAGAAATACCTCTGGTATTATCTCTCATGCACATGATCTGGGAACAGAAACCATTATTTTTTTTTATTTTTTTTGTACTTCATAAACTTAATGTCATTTTATAATTTTTACTTTTGTGTTTTGCCAAGAATTTGAGGTAACTAACATGATCTTTCGCATGGTCCGGTTATTATATTTTGGATTGTCCTTTGATACTATTAAATACATTGCTACTAATCTATTATGCATATAATGTGTTTGATATTGATTATTTTTCTTATTATTAATTTATTTCAGACATTTTAGCAAATAATGACGCTATATATAACTGTAATAATGACTTTTTTGTTGCTCTTTATCATAGCAATGTTTCTTTGAAAAGCCAGGAAGACTCATCAAGCCTGAGAAGTCATGATATGACAGATGACCATTCTGAAACTTCAGTCAACCAAGATGGAGATAGTGAAGGCAAAGAGAGCCAGACCAGTGACTCTGACTCAGATGGACCAATCCTCTACACAGATGATGATGACGATGATGATGACAGCACAGAAAGTGAGATTTACTATTATTGCAGAACTATGTAGTCAGTCCTTTGGAATGCTTGTATTAAAGGGGCATGAAAAGTATTTACTGAAATAAACACATTCTGTAATCCTTCATCAAGAGTTACATTGTAGCGTAGCCATCTGAAGTGAGGTGACGGATACCCCTTTCACACTGGCAGCAATATCTTGGGATATTTCATGTGAACGCAGAGCAACCCGGGATATTTTGCATTGTGATAGCACCCAGTTGAAATAGCCCAGGTCCAGTGACCCGGCATTTCACATGGGTAACGGGCAGGGTTGAACACAGGTTCAACCCAGCTCGTGGCGCAGTGTGACGGTATCCCAGGTCAGTGTGACCCAGGACCCATTCACAGCATAGGAAAAGCCAGCGCTTGGAGAAGATTTCTTCTCCAAGTGCCAGCTCGGCATGTGCCTCTGGTGACGTAATCGTCTTGGCACTAAGCTGGGTCAGGTCGCCAGTCTGAAAGGTATCTCAGCTAGGTTGTACCCGGGATGGACTTGTGTACAGTACCCTGGTTGCGACCCAGCTCTGCGGTGTGCAATTGGTATAACTGAACTAGTACGCATATAAGCTTGTTTGGATGCATGATAGTTGCATAGCGTTTAAAAAAAAATGCAGGCCAAGCTTAACTTTCCCCCACCAGAAAGAAATACCTGTATTTGTAAGCTAACATATTGTATAAGGAGAAATAAAGTTTTGGCTTAAATAACATTGCAACTTCATTTGATTTGAAACGAACATAGCCCATGCAAAATAGCCCATATATAGCTTTTATGTGAAGCATGTCTGCAGTATAGTCCAACATTTTTCCAGATCCCAGAGATATTATAGAGAACACCGTTTAAGACATGATTCGAAATCTTGGGAGGGTGACAGGTGTCTTGTATGGGTTGCAAAGATTCAGCTTTGTTCCTAATTTGCTTTTGTTAAATCTTTGTGGGTGGAAAGAAGTTCTCCAAATTTGTTCCTTAATGGTCTGTCTTAGAACCTATTTCTGATATATCGGACATAAGTTTCCTGATTTAAGGATTTAAGGTGTGCACAAATATCAGATTTACATTCCGTAAGCATGGGATGCATTCATCGAGGTGCTAGTGTCCTTTTGTGGTCTGCTTGTCCTTTTTTCGTGCCGCAGAGAGAAGCTATCTATCAGCCACATCAGTAAGTGTTTATCCTCTATTTGCGCGCCCCCGCGGTTGTCAGTGACGTCTTCTGCAGGTCCGACAGAAGATCTCACTTGCGAGGGACATGCTGCCAAATGCAGCATGGCCGTCGCTCCTTTTCCCCCTGGCACCAACAAGTGTGTATGCATTTGCTGATGCCAGCACCCGACGTGCGTTGCATCAGCTGGGTACACACATCACGTAATGTGTACAGTACCCAGCTTTAGATTCCGTGGCCGAGAGGGAGAGTTGGTCCCACACTGCAGACTTGTTACTCTGTCACATTAGGGTCCTAAGGTTGAAAAAATTGCTCACCCATGGCAGCATAAGTTTGGCACACTATAAGCTTCTTGCTCACATTTGAAAGTAAACATCTGAAACACCTTGCCTAGGTTTGACTTTAGGGATGTCTATAGGCGCTGTTAATTTACAAGTCTAAACCTGTGCACACTGTAAAAATATTCAGCACACTGTGTATTATTTTTAATTATAATTATGCCACTACATATTTATGTATAAATAATATTACTGTATATTCAAAATTCTATTGAAAAGCAATGACCCTCTGTGATGCAAGTGGTTGTTATTCTAGTTTTATATGGATTTGTATCTATCAGGCACATTGGCAAGTAAAATCCGTCGGAGAGATACACTTGCTATCAAACTTGGTAACAGACCATCTAAGAAAGATTTAGAAGACAAGAACATTCTGCCACGTAATTCTGAAGAAGAGCGACAAGAACTATGGCAGCAGATTGGGACCAAACTTGTGAGGTATTGATATACAATTATTGTCAACAACATCAAAGGCCGAATTATTATTATTATTATTATTATTATTATTATTATTGCTAAATATAGATGCAAGACTTGAGTGACTGTGTTATGTATATACAATATAATATAGTATTGGTGTACTCTGTAATGCTTTACAATTAGGAACGGACACAGTTATACAAATAAGATCGAGGTAAGAGGGTCACGCTTGACAATCTGTACTGAAGTAGGATAATGATTCATGAGGTTAAATACCATAGATTGCATATTGTTCCAGCCAGATTATAATGTAAAAAAATGTTTAGCGAATGTATATGCTCTAGGCACACAGCTTTATTCGTTTGGGGTCCAGCTGGTTAAGAATAAAGGTGGTGAGGAAAATTAAAAAGGTGGTTGGTAATTTCGCACACTTGTCTGAGCTGTAATTACAGGCAATGCTTAAGCAGTATGGAAGTCATTAGACAGTTTTGTTGTATGAAGGTTGGAGTTGCACAGCATGGGGAAGCCATAATGAAGTCCTGCTACTGGGACACAGATTTTGAGCAGGGCAAAGGGGTTCAGTTGGGATCCAAATGAAGAGAAAGTTATTGGTGCAGTTTAATGTTGACTTTTTATGGCAGTAGAATTATGTTTGTGCGTTTGTTTTCTCTAAAATACAGACAAACTAGGGACTGGTAAAAGAACATTTTGACTAGAAAAATTAGCTTGGCTGCTGTGTTCAGGATGCATTGTAAGTTTGGATAGAGAAAGATTGCAATAGTCAAGGCGGGAGATTATGAATGCATATATGAAAGTTTTACTTGAAACACATGCACATATTCTAGTTATGTTCCTTAGATGGAAATGTGGTGTATAGGTTTTCCAAGATATTGCATTGGACGAAAGGCAAGCATTCTAGGCTTTATATTCATGTTGTCAACAGATTGCATTAGTTGGCTGGTGAAAGGATTACTAAATACATTTTTGAAAGATTTTGGGTTCTATTTATTAAGTCTCGGAGAGAGAGAAAGTGGATGGTGATAATGCCGATTGGATTACCTTATAACCTTCACTATATACAGGTAAGAGACTCAGTACGCAATTGACATATGGG
Organism: Pseudophryne corroboree; assembly: GCF_028390025.1. Lineage (NCBI taxonomy): Eukaryota > Metazoa > Chordata > Amphibia > Anura > Myobatrachidae > Pseudophryne > Pseudophryne corroboree. The sequence continues at coordinate 573,995,999 of NC_086447.1, read as the reverse complement.
GTACCGTAAGGGTACGCACTTAGCGTAGCCTACGCTCAGCCGTGATCGAGACGCACATGCGACACGCTCGCTCACAGCTTAATGCGTGGTGTCGAGCACGTTATAGGCGGCTGACTACCGTAATGCTACGCTACCAGCGTAGCGGACGCTCGAGTCCACGAGGAGAACACGAGCGGCGCAGACGCTCACGGGATTACACTCAGTAAACCTTGAATGCAACACACAGAAAGGATACTCTTATACTGTAAACCTTGTACAGGTTGAGTATCCCTTATCCAAAATGCTTGGGACCAGAGGTATTTTGGATATCGGATTTTTCCGTATTTTGGAATAATTAGATACCATAAAGAGATATCATGGTGATGGGACCCAAGTCTAAGCACAGAATGCATTTATGTTACATATACACCTTATACACACAGCCTAAAGGTAATTTTAGCTAATATTTTTTATAACTTTGTGCATTAAACAAAGTGTGTGTACATTCACACAATTCATTTATGTTTCATATACACCTTATACACACAGCCTGAAGGTCATTTAATACAATATTATTAATAACTTTGTGTATTAAACAAACTTTGTGTATATTGAGCCATCAAAAAACAAAGGTTTTACTATCTCACTCTAACTCAAAAAAGTCCGTATTTCGGAATATTCCGTATTTCGGAATATTTGGATATGGGATACTCAACCTGTACTGAAATACTGTAGCGATGTAATGCTGCTTAACCTTGTTAATATTAAAGCTGCTTGGGCGATTGAAAAAGCTCCTATTACCCTCTGCAATGTAATAAACACACGATACCTTGCTAAGGTTCCAACACCTTTACTAACAATCTTTTAGTTATATCGAAAAGGGGAAACAGTTTACAAGTCATACACTACAAGCTAACATATCATTCTAACAGAATATCTAGACAGAAAAATACAATAGCGTCACAATCTTATACTATAACAGAGAGAGAGAGAGAGTATGGCCAATACAAACAGGGAACAAGTTGGTTACAGAGAATTACTTACACACACTGGGAAATGATCGCTGCGCAGCTCCTGGTACCAGCTCCAAGTTAGTCAAGATGAAAACCGTTTGTGGAGAGTCAGAGAGTGAGCTGCCCAGGCTGGCTGATCTTATATACACTGCATACAGTACACTACAAAGGGACCTATAATCTCATTGTTCATTGGACACAGGAATGTCTCCTCGCATCATAACAAAAGGTCATAGGTGGATTTGAACAGGTGGGCTGTGGCTATTACAAACTGCTCAGGTGGGAGGGAATCGCCGGATTCCCGCCGCATGGATAATGAACTGCAAATATGAGTAATGTCCAGAAACTACTAATGGGCATAACTATATGCAGGAGCGATTAATCTTTACCTAACCAACACCGGATTGTTGCTGTTAAAATACTCTTCAGTTAGGTACCAGACACCACTGTTCAACCTTAATCAGACCCTTTGTACCATGTAAAGAGGGATTCCCAAGTCCGTGAACAAGTCACATTAAACAAACTTACAGTTATCATTAAGGGGAACATTACCTATAAAACATACCATTTGGTTTTATTATTTAACGATTGAGTCGCCCGCTAGACGCACATGAACTCTACCGTAAATGCACATACCATGCGCTCGAGCGCACGCCCGTAGAGGCGCCGTCACGCAACTGCGAATATGTGCACGCACGCCAGAGAAAGTGCATGTGCAGCGGGCAAGCGCATAAGGTGAATATATGGCAACGTGTAGCATGATATTTTTCCGACTTTGACAATGGAGATAAAGTACCAACCAAACAGCTCCTAATTGCCATGTTACAGGCTGTGTTTGGAAAATGACAGTTAGGAGCTTGTTGGTTGGTATCTCCACTTTATCTATCTCTAAGCCTTAGTAAATAGACCTCTACATTTGAAATGGCTTAAAGAAATTTTAGTTGAAATGGCAGATAGAAATTTAGTAATGTGGGTAAACATAGATGGTTTAAGATCTGGAAAGGATATATACATTTGGATGTCCTGTTTCACAGAGATGATGATGAACACACACAAGAGCATATTAATTCTCCAAGAGACGTAGTATAGATAGAGAAAAGGGCATAGGGTTGAGCTTGTGGTACCCTAACTGACAGATGAAGTGACGCAGAAGTGGACCCAGAGAAATTAACACTTAAAAAGTAGTTTGAAAAATAGGATGAAAATCAGGATAGGAGAAGGATCTTAAGAACTAATGCCCCCTACACATTAGGCGACCCGCCGCCGAGCTGCCCGATGGCCGATATGGCAGCTCCACCCGGCTCCATAGCAGTGCACGCTAATATGGACGAGATTGTCCATATTGGCCTGCATGCATAAGCGACCCGGCACCAACGAAGATTGAGCGTGGGGCCGCACATCGTTCATCATTGGTGCCTACACACAGAACGATATGAACGAGTTCTCGTTCATTAATGAACGAGAACGTTCAGTTCGTTCATTAATGAACGAGAACGTTCAGTTCATTCATTGTTATCGCCTAATGTGTAGGGCCCATAAGGAATGCCCTGTTTGTATGAAAAGCATTAGTGTCAGTTACAGCAAAAAAGGTCAAGTAGAATTAGAACTTAAAAGTGGCCTTTAGATTTAGCAGTGATTCAGTTATTAACCACCTTAATGCAGTCTATTATGTGAGGATAATGGAAGTAAGCCTCACACAAAGATTGGAGGGATATGGTAGTTTAGAAATAGGACACTTATTGTAGAGCTTGAGTTAGGCATAGAATTTGGGTTTTTTGACTCTCACAATATGATTAATGACAGCATGCATCAGTAATAATAGAAAGATAGCAGTAAAGACAGAGTACAAATGTTAAAGGGTGGAATGAGCACAGGAGACTGAATAATTGACTTGTGAAGGGATAGGGTTGAATCAGGCAGTAGTGAAGTGGAAGGGGAAGAACAGTGTAGGCCTCATCTTAATTTGCGTGATTATATGAAGACACTGTAAGAGATGAAAGTCCAGGAAAGGAATTGTCAGTCCTGTCTTTGACATAGGAAGCAATATCTTAAACAATGAGGGTGTTTTAAAGTATTGATATTGGAGGGTTTATAAGCAATTTAAATGTTTGAAAGGAGAATTTGAGTTAGGGTCCAAATGGAGATGAGGGATTGGAATTATGGGGCTGATTTATCAGTGAGTTTTATCATATGCAACAAGTTTTAAAACTTGTTGCGTATGATAAATTGTGCTCCAGCCTATCATCTCCCAACTGTCATTTTTGAGAACACATGACAGTTAGGAGCTAATTGGCTGGAGCACCATTTATCACACGCAGTGAGTTTTAAACTTGCTGCGTATGATAAAAATCGTTGATAAATCGGCCCCTATATTTATTGGTAATGTACAGAGTATTTAATGTTTTAGATGGCGGTATATTTGAGGGGAGCTTTGAAGGAAGCATGTTTCTTGGAACCAGTTGATCCAGGTCTATTGCTAGGATGAGATTAAGATGTTTGTTTGCCAGATCAAGAGACTGGAAGAGATAGTGTAAAAATGTTGGAAATAAGTTATTTAAATAAGGTGAAAAATATTTTAAAGGTAATAGAATTAAGCTGTTTGTGGATATGATAGTGCTTGGCAAGGAGCAAATGCACTCTGAGTTCATGGTCTGAGAGAGAGAACGTTAAAGAAGAAAAACCTGATAAAAATTTAGATAAAACAAACAGGTAATCAGGAAAAGAATGTGGATCATCAATCGGAATGTTGAAATCATTCATGATGATGGTGGTGATGTCCAAGGAATAAGAGATTAGGTAACCATGCAGATAAATGATCAAGAATTTGCTGGAGTTATACATGGATGGGGGCAATGTATCACAGCTGGAAATCCAGATACTGTAGTACATTATGACAATGTGAGGAAAGGAACAGATGGGAGAATCATCAATGTGTAACATAAGGACATTAGTCCAGTTTAACCTCCTTTTCATCTTTAGGCCTGCAGGCATTGGTGAAATAAAGACGACAGCGTTTGAACCTTCTGGCGACATGACTTGCACAACCAGACTGTGTGAAAGTACAAGATCATAGTTAGAGGGGCTTGTTACCCATACAGGCTAAATTCCAAAGAATAATGAAAGTGACAGGAGTCCTGTGATCATTTTGACATGTGCTGGATTTTTAGAGTGTGCAGAATCAGAATGAAGTGCATTTGAGATGTTGGGGACAATTACCTAAATTTGTTACTGGCTGGTAGAAGCAGAGGCATGAAGACACAGATATGACCACTGCAAGATTTAAATAGTGTTATTTTATTTAGCTGTGGAAATCCTAAAGTTGTGGACAGTTAAAGATACAACATAGGGAAAGTTAGATTAGGTATGGGTCATTAGGTCGACCACACTTAGGTCGACCACGGTTAGTCGACATGGTCATTAGGTAGACATGAACAATGTCGACATGGAAAAAGGTCGACATGAGAATTTTTTACCCTTTTTTTGGTGTCTCCTTCTTCGTGAAGTGACTGGGCACTCCAATTGGTGCACTGTGTCCCTTCGCATGGCTCGCTTTGCTCGCCATGCTTCAGGCAAGGTGCTACAGGTTACTATTCCCAATCGTAGTCCACGTGGATCGTAAAGTATGAAAAAGTAAAAAAAAAATGGGAAAAAAGGGAAAAATGCATGTCGCCCTTTTTCCATGTCGACCTAGTAAATGCGACCTAGTGACCACGTCAACCTAATGCATGCTGACCAATAGTGGTCGACCTAAGTACTGTCGACCTTAGCGTGGTCGACCTAATGACCGTATCCTGTTATATTATACGAAATGTCAGAAGATAGCAAAGAAAAGTTGATTAGAAAGGAGTGAAGTGAGTACAATATAGATAGAAATATGATGCAGACGGTTTCCAATATTTTAATTCTAATTATAATACCATAAAGGGAATAAAAATATCAGTTTATTATATTTTGTACACTTTATAGGGATTTGAGGACTGAGAGAAACCAAAAGGAAGTAGATAGAAATTCTGTCTAGTGTTTTTGTAATGATCTGGTTTAAAAACTATGTTTTTAATATGTACCCTGATTTTGCAGCATTTTTGAATAGCACATACAGTAAAGTACCTTACATCAAAGCAATACTGACCTAATTGCCGTTCCTTCTACGCTACTAGCCAAACATACTACTTTCAATATATTATCTGCAACATACTTACAACAGGCTTCCACTCACGCATACCTCTCCTTGGCTTTTAGTAAGAAAATCACAGGTTTTATTAAAAGTTACTATACTGTCCAAGCATGATTAGTAAATGCATGTGGTTATAATGGCTGACAATGACTTTTTTTGCCTTTTTGTTTTCAATAAACTTCTTTGTGTTTTTTTTATATCCACACATTCTACAATACAATCTATATGATCCCTGTATAATGTGACTTAGGAAAGAGTATTCAATGAAAGTGTGACTTGATAACACTGTATGAAGCAGTTTGTCTGCTATTGTTCATGTTTAAATGCTCAGATTCACGGTTATAGGATTTTTTTCAGGCTGCACTCACTCTGTGGAATTCTCTCCTGTGTACAACAAGACTTTCTCCTAGCCGTCAAACATTCCAGCATTCCATGAAATCTCACCTCTTCAGGCAAGCTTATGATTTTCCCAAACCACCCTCTTCACCCTTCAGCTTTTCTACCTGATTACCACTTCTCTACACAACTCATTCAATCTTACATTTATTCTTTTCTTGAGTCAAAAAATCCCCATGGCTCCCAAACCAACATTGATGTGTGACTGGATCCCATTGCTCCGCTAGGCTCTTTTTCCGATTGCAATCTGGCTGGAGCAGCATGCAATATGCAACCCTTAACCTCATGTATCTAACTTTTGTTTCCCTGTAGATTATAAACCTGTGAGCAGGACCCTCGTACCTCTTTGTCTGTTAATACCCAGTCTTGTATTAATTACTGTGTTTGTTCCTAATTGTAAAGCCCTGCAGAGTACAATGGTGCTACATAAAGAAATGTTACTAGATGGAAACACCTGGCATGATGTTTAAAGTTGCTCTGCATCTACTCACTGTGTTTTATAGGAGACTGAGTCAAAGGCCAACTACTGAAGAGCTAGAGCAAAGAAACATCTTAAAACGTAAGCATATTTCTAAAGTTAGAATAAGAATCTAGAGAAGAGTGCTAAGATCTAGCAGCAAAAGGCAGTGTAATCATATTCAGGGAGTGTTTGTTGAAATATTTGTTTTTATTTGATAAGACACATGTATGCATACATACATTGAGACTAACATACACACATATGCTCATCATTTTATAATATACATATAACAAAACATATAAAACACTTAAAAATACAAAAAAGGACCATTTAAAAATGAACTTCTCCAAATTGACATTAGATCATTAATTTCTCTGTTAGTGGTTCAGAAGATAAATGCAGACACGTAGCAGGCACATATACGTATATAAGATGCTTATTATATGTCACTGCCATAACATACAGTATTAAATAAAGAATAAAGTATGGTATTAATCACACAGGTTTAACTTAATCAAAAGTGCTCTTTGCCAGATAAAAATTTGATCTGTCAATTGTAAAACAATATTTAAAAGTTCACAATATGCACAAAATATTTGTCAGTCATTAAAAAACGTCCTTATTGCAAGCGTCTGACAGGGTCCTCTACTATGAGTAAACAAATATATATTTTTTTCATATTTAGGGGCGGCTGGATAACAAAGGCACAAATTATGTCACAGTCCCAACTCAAATAGTAATTGTCTACAGCAACAATCCAGCTTCCCATAGCATCAAAAGTAGTGGAAAAGTCCATGATCATAGACATACAGGGGTATTCAATGCATGTCGGATCCTCTTCGATAGTGCAGTATTCAATTTGCAGGCAAATCCGACTGGTTTTGCCCATTTTCAACAATGGCATTCCAACTTTTTTAAGTCTGATTCACATTGTCGAAAACTGGCCAAAAACCTGGCGGATTTGGCCGCAAATCTGACAAAACGCGTGTATCCGCAGCTAATCTGCTGATCCACGTGTTTTCCGACAAGTCGGAAAAATGGCAGCCCCATTGAATAGGTTGAATTCCGATTCGACGACAAAAAGTCGGAAACTGCTGTCTTTCCGACTAGACAGCAATTCCGACTACCATTGAATAGACCCCATAGTCTTCACAGATCCAAGTACTGCCAGTTAGGTGCACTGCGCCAAATGTTCCAACCTATAATGTTGGCATAGAGGGAAGGGTCAGCTCGATCAGTCGAAATAAACACATCAGGGGAACAAATCTTCTAGGCACAGAAATATGCAAATAATTTTTTTTGCAGAGGGCCTCCAGTTACTCTCAGCTGCTTAATGCATTTACTTTATTTCTCAATAGCAGTATTTTAAGATAGTCAAATATATGAAATGCGTTATACTGCTACACCATCTTTCTAGTGTTGCCTTTGAATAGCAAAGCTTGATTAACATATGAACCAACAGCACAATACACCTTTGAGTAGATAGTACGAAGCTTCAGTAACTGTTATAATACAAGTTTCCGTTGTATGCCTATTAACTTAGCTTTGAATGTCAGGAAATCTGCTACAGGAAAAGATTTTAGAGCAGCTGAACAAACAAACTAAGGGAACATTTTTACAATGGTTCACACTCAGGCCTGTTATAATGTAGAGATTCAACTTCAAAGTTCAAACCCTTTCCAAAGTGAACAAAACTCACGTTTAATGAGCAATTTTGTTAAAGCACTTAGATTTAGTTGTGAACTGGCAAGAACAGCAACTAGATTTAGAACAGTGTTGTAAGCAATTTTATCCTGCACAAGTGCTGTGCAATACTCTTGTACTAAGGAAAAATACTCACCTACCTTAATAATTGTTTATTTTTATGGTACCACAAAATTATGTAGCTCAGGGCAGTCAGTATATAAAAGGTTGATGAAGGAGGTATAAATATGAGGGAGAGGGTAGTGAAGGCCTTACTCATGAGCACTTACAGTTTAGAGGGAGAGGGCAATTACTAAGGCAATAGCAGTTAGTGGGGCTCATCATGAAGATGGGACTGAAGCTGGTAGAGCAATCTTAGGGACTAGAATCAGGTAAGGATAGAAGATGCTATAGGAAATGGCTGGGTTTTCAGATAGCACTTGAAAGATTAAAGGTTGGGGTGAGAGAATGGTCAGGTGGTGTACGCAGTTCCATAAGAGGGGAATAGAATTGGAGGGGGAAATGAGAGATGTTTAGTATATCAGATCAGAATAAAGGTCTAGGTCAGCAATGGGTCTAAAAGAGGAAGAGTATCTCATGACATGACCACACTTGTCTAAGAGAGAGTAGTTGGTGAGTGTGAAAAGAGCAAAGCATGCGCTGTGGAGAGAGATCACTGTTACTGTGGCTTTTATGTATTGTAGGTAAGAAAGACAACTTATTGAGGAGTATAGATAACTGGGATGTGCAGTAGTCTAGGCAGGAGATAGTGAGAAAATGTATAAGGATCTTGGTAACATTCTGAGTCAGAGAGGGATGTATTCTGGCTATGTTTCAAAGGAAGAGACAACAAGACAGTGTGTGTGGAATAAAGCAGGTGAAATGAAAGATTTACACAAAGGTAGCGTAATTGTGGAAATGGATAGAGAGTGATTCCGACAACTGTGAGAGACTTGGATGGGGATAGTGACACTTTGAGTTGGGAAGCTGATGAGCTATGTTTTGGTCATGTAGTGTTAGGACATCCTTCAAGAGATAATGATGGACCAGTTGAATGCATAGGATAATATAGAAAGCCACAGGCCAGCAGATGCCAGGTAGGTATTGCATAGAGGTGATAATGGAGCCTGAAGGAGGAAGTGTTCACCAAGAGGTTTAAAGTGAGAATAGCAGAGGGCTCAGAAGAGTCTTGTGGGACCTCCACAGATAAATAGAATTAAGTGGTAAATGTGACAAAAGTTAGAATACTGAGGGAGTATTTACAGAAATTGGAGATGGTCCATAAGAGGACAGTGCTGCAAAGAGCAATAAAGTGAAGGGTGTCCAGAGAAGTGGGCAGTTGACACTTTCAGAAGCTACAAAGTAGTTTAGGGAGATGTGACCCTTATATTTATCATGAGTAGATCTTTAGTCAATTTAGCAAGGACCATTTTAGTTGACTATAGAAGGTGGAATCCAGTTTGTAGAGGGCTGAGAACTGAGTAGATGTAAAGAAAGTGGATCAAATGAAGACTGGAGCGTAGGTGGATGGTTGAAGAGGCGAGTTAGGTGCATGCACAAATTCAGGGAGATTCTACTATCTGACACACAATCTACACACTAAAAAGTAACGTTCTCCCTGCCAGATGAATTGATTCTTGCAGGTGGTCAGGAGGTTCCAGTGATTGAGTGATCCTATTACAAACACGTAAATAGCCATATATTAAAAGTATTCAAACACACAAAGGAAACCTATGTAATAATGTTATTGCCAGAGTCCCCTCATGATTAATTTAAGATATAAAAGAGGATGAAACTAGCAGTATTTCAGAGAAATTGGAAACTTAAAAGGGGTCATCTGAAAGTGATAGTAGGAAGGGCTTGAAGTGTCTGGTTTTATTTTTATTCTTGACAGCATGGCCATTCCCACTTGGGTCCCAGTCCCACAAAAATTGATGCAGATTGATTTTAAGGGGGATTTTTAATAAAACCGAATCTGGCCATGTTCCTATATATGTATGTGACAGAGACATGGATGCACTTACAGAATGAGAAACATGGGGGGCATTTTTGCACCTTCATAAATGACCTTCACTTTATTTAAACAAAGTTATAATATTTATTGCTTTCTGGCATTTTACTTTTATGAATGACCTAAAAAAGAATAATGTCTGAAAATTATTTATTTCTCTCTACATCAGAAAAAAATGAAGAGGAGGAACAAGAAGCAAGAAAGGAACTGAAGCGAAGGCTTACACGGAAGGTATGAATTCCTGGTACCATGTCCCATTGGTACAGATATAAAAAGTGATGTGCAGGTGACCATGCAAAATGCTTGTGCACATCAGGATCTCTAGTCACTGAACTGATACTTTATGCTGGGGAATAGGTACTTTCATTCAGATAGCTTGTGAACAGTAAGGAAGAGGATGTGCCGCCTGTAACATCTAGACGTGCACAGAGGAAATTTAATTTAGTCTATATCACAGTTCAAAGCAAGGTGTATTCTATTGACCACCATGGTACCCATAGTTTCCACTACTTGGCAGGCCATATGGTGATAGCGGGGGTTTCCAACACATTTACTTACTCGTAGAGGCTGTAAGTGTGTTTTATTTTTTTTCTCTGGCTGGAAACCCAAACAGGATATACCTCCAATAGTGAGGCGAAAATAACTTCCTCTTTCATTCTTTATGCTACTAATACCTCTTCCTATGCCACCTAGTATCCTGCGACTTTACTTAACCCATCACTTTACTCACATCTTAATCTTCAAATAATGTACTGTATTTTGGTTTTGAAAAGATTTCCAACAAATTATAACTATCATTTGAATTTTAACACAGATAAACATTGGTCTGTCTTTCTTTCTTTCTTTCTTTCTTTCTTTCTTTCTTTCTTTCTTTCTTTCTTTCTTTCTTTCTTTCTTTCTTTCTTTCTTTCTTTCTTTCTTTCTTTCTTTCTTTCTTTCTTTCTTTCTTTCTGTTTTGCAATTTTTATTTTGACCTTCAAAATATTTATTAACCATGAGGAAGGTCTATGACCATACAAATATTGGAAAGTGTATTAATCCTCTGATTGTCTTTAGCATTAGTGAACCTGCCACAGCGACTCTGTTCCTTATTCATCTTAATTGGGCTGTATTCAGTTAGATGTTCTAATTAGCATAGGATGTAGCAGTCACCTGGGCTATCAATTGTAGCACACGATAAGCCCCAAACATGTTAACCTATAGCACCGGGCACTTATCCTGGAACCTACATGTTAACGCGCCTGGAAAAGGGCTTGTTATTTAATAGCTCTGGATGTAAAAGTCCAAGGCTATAAGCACTTTCCCTGGTGCAGTAGTACAGGTCGGGTATCCGTTATCCAGACACCCGTTAACCGAAATATTCCGAAAAACAGAATATTTCAGTCCTGTAGTGACGTTATGACATGGCCAGCGTCATGACATCACTGGAGTCTGCGGCCAATCACAGACAGGTGGGGGAGTGGCTTTGCAGCCATTCCCTCACCGCCGCTGACTCCCAGTACCCGGTGCTGACCCCTTGGACTCCCCCACTGATGCGCCAGATCCCCGGGTCTATCCACCGTCGTGCTGGACCCACAGTGGTCCCCTCTTCCGACTCGCCGGACCCCCACAACCCATCCAGATAACAGGTAATCTGTTATCCGGAAAAATCCCATATCTGCAATGCTCCTGGTCCCGAGCATTCTGGATATGGGATACTCAACCTGTATCTCCTCTCCACAGAATGTGGTTAAGATGCCGACAGAATGCCAGTATCGTAATTACGACAAGGTCAGGGAACCATTGCCGGAATCCCGACATCCAGCATCCCGGGAGGTTAAGTGTTAGGGCCGGCTTGGAAGTTAGGTTTAGGCACCATCAGGGAAAGCTTAGGTCTAGGCACTAATTGGAGAGGGTTAGGCTGCGGAGAAATGGGGGTTAGGTTTAGGCACCACTGGGGGGAGGTTAGGGTTAGGCTGCGGGCTGGATAGGGGTAACGGAGAGGGGGGAACATACTTACCTCGGCTCTATCTGGATTTAACTGATCGGGATGCTGGCGTATTGTGACCGCCAGCATCTCGTCTGTAGGACATTGTGAGAGTAAATACACAACATGTTACTACATTTAGAGCCTGCATTAATTAGGTCATAGGTAGAAACTGTGTCATTTTAACGCTTTATAGTAGCCTCGTTAGTAGAATAGTGTCCTCGTTCTCTTAATATAATGTGTGGACTTACTTAAGATTTGATGCTGTTTGTTGCAATAACTTGTGTTATATCTCTGATTTACAGCTGAGCCTGAGGCCTTCAGTGGCTGAACTGCAGGCCAGACGGATCTTGTGCTTCAATGAATATGTAGAAGTTACAGATTCTCTGGACTATGACCGTCGAGCAGATAAACCCTGGGCAAGGTTAACTCCTGCTGACAAGGCAAGGAATACATTTTCCATATTAAGCATTTTTTGTTTGTATCAATGTTCAGGTGCCCTTCATCACATCTGAATCTGAGTATTTGACTGTCTAAATGTTCAGCATATTGAGTATTGCGTATAGCTATTTATATTTTACAGTCTTCTTAAAGTACACTTGGGTAGGAGAGTTGTTTTGCAGGATTTAGTATGATATTCCGATAGACGGGATACCGGTGGTCAGAATCCCGACAGCCCCTCAGAAATTACCGTAATCCTCACCTGTGTTTTTCCTAACCCTAACTGTCTCCGGTGGTGCTTAACCCTAACCGTCCCTGGTGGTGGCTAACCCTAACCCACCCCGGTAGTGCCCAACCCTAACCCTCCCTTCCCCACTGCCTAAACGTAACCCTCTCTGCTTGGTGCCTAACCCTAACCTCCCCTTCGTACTGCTTTACCCTACCCCCCACTCCCCGGTACCTAACCATATCCTTACTGTCCCTGCACCCTAATCCCCCTTTTAATGTCTAAACCTAACCTCCCACCCCCTGCAGCAGGATGCAATCATGTCCTGTTGAAAAACCGGTTGGGATTCCGGCGTTGGTATTTCGACCGCTGGGATCCTGTCTTTCTGTAAATTAACTACATCCCGTTTTCCATTATACACAAACTAACTGCTTACCTAGCTAGGACAAAGTGAAGTAACGCCACATAATCTATAACCATTCAACACTTTCTTTTAAATATCTTCAGTAATGGTTTTAGATGTATATTGTAAATGAGAGTAGACTGCTGTAACATAAGTGACGTTCTGTGGATGTTACATAGTGCAGCTGGTGAATATGGGCATTTCAGGTAGGGTGGTATCGAGATTGAAAAATGGTCAATCCCGGAATACCCGGGATTGGCTTCCTTCACTGTGTGTCTGCTCGCCCCGCAGACATAAACTAACTCTCCAAACTGCTGGGGCGGTGACACTTCATCCAGACAACGCTCAGGGCAGCGGGCACTGTGTTATCTGCAGTGGGGACCAGGAGGAGGCGGAGGGTGACGACCACTGCACCATCAGACTCAGCGACGAGTGACTGCGCAGTATGACCTCAGAGCCACAGGTCACACTGCGCAGTGGGAGAATGGAGCCGGGCAACGTTGTGCGTCCTGAGGCATTACAGGGCAGCCTGATCCCTCAATCCCCGGGATTGGAGCTTCCAATCCAGGGATTGAATCCCGGTCTATTTTTGGTCTAAATCCTGGGATACTGCCGCTTCCGATCCCGGGATTGGCCACCCTAATTCCAGGTCATGTGCTGTATAGCATGTTACAGTAAAACTGATATACTATACTTAGCTGCACAAAAATAAACAGTTTTTTTTTTTTTTTTCTCATACGTCCTAGAGGATGCTGGGGATGCTTCAAGAACCATGGGGTATAGACTGGATCCGCAGGAGACATGGGCACTTTAAGACTTTAAAAGGGGTGTGAACTGGCTCCTCCCTCTATGCCCCTCCTCCAGACTCCAGTTTGATTCTGTGCCCAGTGAGACTGGTCACACACAGGGGAGCTCTCCAGAGTTTCTCAGAAAAAATACTTTGTTGGGTTTATTATTTTCCGGGAGACCTGCTGGCAACAGGCTCCCTGCATCGTGGGACTGAGGGGAGAGAAGCAACCTACTTCTGTGAGTTCAAAGGCTCTGCTTCTTAGGCTACTGGACACCATTAGCTCTAGAGGGTCCGATCACTTGGTACGCCTAGCTGCTCGTTCCCGGAGCCGCGCCGTCACCCCCGGTTGCAGAGCCAGAAGAAAGAAGCCGGGTGAGTAAAAGAAGATCAGAAGACTTCAGTGATGGCAGAAGACAGCTTTTGAGGTACCGTGCAGCGGCCGCGCTGCGCGCCATGCTCCCACATACAGAACAGCACTGCAGGGCGCAGGGGGGGCGCCCTGGGCAGCATAAATCCACAAATAGCGACTGGCAGAAGTATAAAAAGTGCCTGGGCACTAATTACAGACCCCCCGCCAGTATAAAAATATAAAAATAAGCGGGACTGAAGCGCGCCATTAAGGGGGCGTGGCTTAGCCCTCACAGCTCTAACCAGCGCCATTTTCTCCTCACAGAGATGCTGGTCCTTCCAAAACACTACTGTATAGATCAGAGTGAAAAACGAGGGGGGGGCACAGTTGTTTGGTGCAATATTAGTTAAAAATAAAAGCACTATATCATGAGCACGGTGTAAATGAGCTGGTAAACTCCTTATGTGTTTCCATGACAGAATGTACTGGGGTCTATACCTTATAGCCAGTGTAATGTCGGTGGGTGTTTGGTACACGGGTGTCGGCATATCTGAGGCTGAGTGCTCTGCCACAAAGGGAATGACTATGTCGGCGCTGTCGACTCCTAATAGTACTTGGTACATGTAAATCAATGTCAACATGTCAGTAGGTATATATTTTTCCTGAGAGAAAACTATATGCGAGACACAGACGTGGGGGGTGAACCTGTTGGCACCGACAATATCTGACTGGGTGGATATTGACATGATAATGTGATATCAGAAAGTGCTATACCTATATGTATATGTATGTATAATAAGGTTACATTGGTCTGTGGCACGATCACAGACGTGATAATATTTATGGAGGGAGTTGTATGCATAGAATTGATTTCTCTCAGACCCCTCGGGATCGCAAAACTGTAATTTTGCCCAGTTACTACTCCCTGAGATCGACTCGAATAATGTTTATTATGTCGACCATAATGTTTCCTGATCAGATCCACAAAATCGGTTTTCAGTACCTGTTCATACACATTAGCCTGCTGTTCCTGACAAAAGGATATATGTATACGTATTAGATATATAGATATAAGTGTGTATAGGGGCATTTGAAGGTATATTTATGTATATATATATATATATAAATATTTATGATGAATGCTGAGGCAAAGTTATTCCTTCTCATGGATAGAAGAAAGTGAGAGTCACCCCTGTTCTGCACGGGGCTCTGTCACATAGGATCGTATGCAGGAAGATATGTGATACTCTAATTATGTGTCCGCATGTACGTTAATTATACTAGCATTACATGCACATGGGGGAGTAGTTGTATGAAGGGTACTCCTGAAGTTGAGTCATGTTATATTATTGCAGCATACTACCGTGCGACTACAAGGGATGTAGGATTCTTGGGTTCACGGACCACTTCCATGGCGGTCTCGACTAGGAAGACGTTGTGGATTCACCAATGGAATGCTGAGGCTGACTCCGAGAAGTACTGGAGTATCTTCCCTATGAAGGTGAAACCTGGTTTGGGGGATGGCTTTGTTAAGTTGATCTCGGCAGATACCACTGGTAAGTCTACCTTCTTGAGCTATGTTCCCTCGCAATGGTTGGTGACGCATTTTTGTAGGATGCAGTAATTTCGACCGGATGGATACGGTTTTTCCCCTTCTTTTCAGGTAGAGGAAGGTGAAAAGGTAAGAGGTCAGCAGCCTTTTCAAGTTCGCAGAAGCAGAAATCATCTTCTGTTTCTACCACATCCACCGCATGTCGCTGGATCTATTTTGTGGGAGCCCACACCGGTGGGACCACGTCTAATACTCTTCAGTCAGTCCTGGAATGGACATGGACCAGTGAGTTAAGAATAGAGTCCCAAGGGGGACATACTGGAGTTTCCAGACGATTCCCCTCACTGATTTTTCAAATAGATCTTACCGATTCTTCTCTGCGACGCCATACAAGAGTTGGGTCAGGATCAGGACATTGTCCTGCTGTCCCAGTCGCAAAAAAAAAAAAAATTATTCAAGCTTTTTCATGTTTCTGAGCCCGGACAGCTCGGTCAGAACAATCCCAAAAATTTCTACTTAAGACGTTGAACTACAAGATGGAATCTCTCAGGGCAGGGATCTCCAATCTGTAAAAGGAGAAAGAGGGTCTAAGTACGGTTTCCACCGCATTAGGCTTACCTGAGTTTGCTATTCAGGATTGTCGTTGCCAATTCACCGGAGTGATGGCAGTATGATGGTTTTCCTTCAATAGTAAAAGCCATTATTATTCTGTACTGGGACGCTCTCCTGACTACGGCGAGGTCAAGAAACAAGTGGTGCAAATCGTTGTTTCTCTCTGCCAGTTCTTCAACACAGTGGTTGGCTCCTGAACTTGCCAGAATCACTGTTGATCCCAACGACGCAGATGTTGGAGTTGGGAATAAGGTTAGATACAGAACTGTGAGAGTTTTGTTTTTTCCAGTGGAAAGAGATCTGAGGATCCAGAGTCGGATCAGATTGGCAACAGTGTAAATCCATCAATACGTTCCGTTGATGAAGAAGATGGTTGCAGCCTACGAGGCCATTCGGTGAGCAGGTTAAATGCCAGAGTGGTTTTAGCAGGACCAGTTGGACATGGGGTCCGGGTCTCACCTGCACATGCACCGGAAAATAATCCTATTTTCCAGGACCAGAATATTTCTCCTGTGGTGGCTACACAGTTCTCACCTCCTAGAGGGACGAAGGTTCGGGATCCAGGATTGGATCCTGGTATCCATGGATACAAGTCTCCGAGGCAGGGGAGCAGTCTTTCAAGGGGAAGAATTTCCAGGGAAAAAGGTCAAGCTGAGAAGCTTGTCTGCAATAAGCATTCTGGAAATAAGGGCTATTTACATCGGCCTTCTGCAAGTGGAACATCATCTTCGCGATCTGCCCATCTTAGTTCGGTCGGACAACTTAACAGCAGTGGCGTAAGTAAACTGCTAGGGCAGAACAAAGAGCAAAGCGGCAATGGCAGAAGCCACAGGAGTTTTCCGCTGGGCAGAAAGGCATGTAAACGCTCTATTAGCAGTCTTCATTCCGGGTGTAGACAACTGGGAAACAGACTACCTCAGCAGACACGATCTCCATCCAGGAGAGTGGGGTCTTCATCAAGAGGTTTTCACAAAAGTGACAAGTCTTTGGGGAATTCCTAAAATAGACATGATGGCGTCTCGCTTCAACAAGAAACTTCAGAGATATGGTTCCAGGTCGAGGGACCCTCAAGCAATAGCGGTGGACGCCCTGGTGACACCGTGGGTGTTTCAGTCGGTCTATGTGTTCCCTCCATTTCCACTCTTTCTGAAGGGATAAAGATCATAAGAAGAACAAAGGTTCAGGCGATCCTCATTGTTCCGGACGGGCCAAGGAGGGCTCGGTATCCAGATCTTCAAGAATTACTCATAGAAGATCCCTGGCCTCTTCCTCTACGAGAGGACCTTTTACAGCAAGGACCGTGCGTGTATCAAGACTTACCACCACTGCGTTTGATGGCATGGTGGTTGAATGCCATATCCTACCCCGAAAGGGTATTCCCAGTGAAGTCATTCCCACACTGCTTCAGGCTAGAAAAGAAGTAACGGCGAAGCTTTACCACCGTATTTTGAGAAAATATGTGTCTTGGTGTGAATCCAAGAAGACTCCTGCGGAAAAATTTCAGCTGGGGCGTTTGCTCCATTTTTTGCAAGCAGGTGTGGATGCAGGCCTAAAGTTAGGCTCCATTAATGTACAAATTTTGGTCTTATTTATTTTCTTTCAGAAAGAATTGGCCTCCCTTCCAGAAGTTCAGATCTTCGGGAAGGACGTGCTGCACATCCAACCTCCCTTTGTGCCCCCAGTGGCACCATGGGATCTTAATGTGGTGTTGCAGTTCCTGCAATCTCATTGGTTTGAACCTTTACGTAAGGTTGAGTTGAAATTCCTTGCTTGGAAAGGGGTCATGCTGTTGATCTTGGCATCCGCAAGGCGGGTGTCTACTTTGGCGAGTTTGTCTCACAAAAGCCCTATTTAATCTTCCATGCAGATAGAGCGGAGTTGAGAACTCGTTAGCAATTTTCTGCCAAAAGTGGTCTCATCATTTCACGTAAACCAGCTTATTGTGGTGCCAGTGGCTACTGACGCCTTGGCGGAATCGAAGTCTCTCAATGTGGTCAGAGCTTTGAACATCTATGTCGCCAGAATGGCTCAGGTTAGAAAAACAGAGGCTCTGTTTGTCCTGTGGGCTCCCAACAAGATTGGGGCTCCTGCTTCCAAGCAGACTATTGCACGCTGGATCTGTAATACGACTCAGCAGGCTTATTCTACGGCGGGATTGCCGTTACCGAAATCGATGAAGGCCCATTATAACAGAAAGGTGGGCTCATCCTGGGCGGCTGCCGAGGGGTCTCGGCATTACAGCTTTGCCGAGCTGCTATTTGGTCGGGATCAAACACCTTTGCGAAGTTTTACAAGTTTGATACCCTGGCTGAGCAGGACCTTTTGTTTGGTCAATCTATGCTGCAGAGTCATCCGCACTCTCCCGCCCGTTCTAGAGCTTTGGTATAAACCCCATGGTTCTTGAAGCATCCCCAGCATCATCTAGGACGTATGAGAAAATAGGATTTTAATAGTCATTGGGTATGTTTACACACATGGTGTGTTGTGTTTAAGTCAGCCTGTTGCTGACGATATTCAGGCCGTAGCATGCGTTATGCTTTTACTGGTTGTGTTTACACACATAGGTTGTGTTATGGTTTATTTCAGCGTATTGCTGCATATTCTTCATGCCATCAGCTGGTGTTCTGTTGAATGCCACGTTCTGCGGCATACTGGAGGTGTGAGCTGGTAAAATGCTCACCGTGGTTTAACAATAAATGATTTCCTCAAAATGTCCGTCTCCCTGGGCACAGTTCCTATAACTGGAGTTTGGAGGAGGAACATAGAGGGAGGAGCCAGTTCACACCCCTTTTAAAGTCTTAAAGTGCCCATGTCTCCTGCGGATCCCGTCTATACCCCATGGTTCTTGAAGCATCCCCAGCATCCTCTACGGACTAAGAGAAAAGGATTTACCGGTAGGTATTAAAATCCTGTTTTTTATTTTTTTATATTGCAAATCACTTTGTCATTAAATTAACGGCTTATGTAGCATTTGGTTCTCACTACTAACCTTTGCAGTCCTTTGTATGGACTGCTATAAGCGGTGTCATAGGGCTTTAGTTTATTTGTATGATTATTGTTGCTAGAAACTACAAAGCACCAACATATTACATAGTACTGTATAATATGTGTATCAGAGTACACATGAGTTATATAGGTTACATAGAACAAATAGTAATTATGAAGATCGTGAACAAAGTAGTTTACAGTGAAGGCAGTAATAGAGCTGTAAGGGTTGGGTATGGGATCCTGGCAGTCAGAATACTGGCATGCTGACTGCCCTATACTGTATCCCGACAGAGGCACTGAAGTAACCTAACCCTAACCCTCTCCCTAACCTTAACTCCCATCCCCCCCCCCCCCCCCCCCCCACCTGCAGTCCAACCACCCCCTCCCACGCCGCAGCCTAACCCTCCCCTCACAGCCCAATCCCAACCCTCCCAGACACACTTACTTTTGGGATTCCGGCTGTTGAGATTTCCGGCATCAGCATTCTGACCGCCAGGATCCCGTACGTCGGGATGCCAACTACATCCCAGATGACAACCTAATGGAAGCCAGGACCTTCTTCACCGACTTAGGGCCGGAGTCAGAGACGGACACAATGCTGATATTCTTTTTAGCACACATGCATGCCCTTTGCATGTCCCACAATGGCGGTCCCAGAGAGGATTTTCTCACAAAGTTATTGACAGTAAGGGACCGTGTGTAGGCTGTAATGCGGTAGGAGTGGCAACTCAAATGCAGGCATGTCGCGACCATTCTGCATTCATGTCACAGCTTGCGATTGCAACTCTGTACGCAGTTAAATGGCTCTGGCATCTTACTTCTGGTGGCCATTCTGCACAACCATAGGGTCGCTCAGAAGGTCAGTGATTGATTGATTGATTTGCATCTGATGGCTGAGTCTTTGTGTACTGAGCCCCATCAGTCTGCTCCCTGGGAGGTGGAGCTGGTGCTGCATCATTTAGGGGTGAGGAATCGGAAATCTTGTTACGGTCGATGGGAAAGGAAGCAGATGTGCTGGGAGGAGTCCGGAGCCTGAAGAATGCATAGATTTCTGTGTGTCTTTGTTCGTGTGTGTGTGTGTGTGTGTGTGTGTGTGTGTGTGTGTGTGTGTGTCTCATGCTCCACAAAATATATGTATGTATATATATATTTGACACTTTCAGTTAAGTGAAAAAGTGTCACCGTCATTAGACCTAGGATATGATTCCATCAAGCTCCCTTTCTAGACAGTTTTGTGTCCAATAATGGGATCATGTGAAATGCCATTTCTTTGTTTCAGTGTATTCTGAACAAAAGCACTGCAATGCTTATTCTGGATTATGGAGATTATTCAGAGATGGAAGCAGAATTTGCTCCTGCAGCAAAACATGCGTCTATATACCTTCATGCTGGTGCCGTCCAGCACAGGGCAATGCTGCCCAGCATGTGTGTTGCCACCACGCGATGTGTTCACAATTTAATTGCGAACACATCGAACGGAGATAGACCCCTGACTGCACAGCCTGGCTGTGTAGGCAGGGGCACCGCCGCAATGTTGCCGTACGCAGGAGACATCATAGGTTAGCCCCGAAAACGGCCATGACACGCCTGCATTTCTAGCCTTAATCCTTCCTCAACGCAGCGTCGACACTCCTGGATGCCCATCGCCTGTCAATCATCATGCATTGTAAAGGGTTGCGCACGCGCCCTATCGCCGGTGGGTGTGCGCAGACCCTATGAACGCGGCATGTAAATTAAAAATGTAAATCAATTAAATTGTAAATACAGATGTGTACACTTATATCTAGCCTCCCTGCACGTTAAACAGCCCTTACACCATTCCATGGCGTTACTCTGCATAGACAAACGTCTTTACATGTAACTTTTTCTATTAACATGCATCTTATTTGCAAAACAATGCAAATAAGACACACAAGCAGCATATGCTGCTAGAAATGATATGCTGCATGCCTATGTGCTGTGCGACCGCAGCTATTTGCATACAAAATGCTAAGTTACAGTGATTTCCTAGAAAACACTGTAAAATACCATTTTGTATGTAGTTACAGCCGCAGACAATATAGGCATGCCGCATATAATTTTACCAGGAGTCCGCTATATATTGGAATGCTGTATCTACTCCGTTGTTATAGGCCCTGGGTCATTATCTGACCTTTACTAGCCTCTGCATGGTTGGATCAAGCTAGCAGTATTGGTCGGACAAACTAATTGAGGGTTTTCAGAGATTTGTCTAGGATTTCACTGCAAGACAATGGTCAGGTTGCTTCTAGAGCAGGGGTGGCCAACCAGTCAGAAACAAAGAGCCAAAAAAATCTTGTTAGGCACGTCAAAGAGCCGACGGCACACATGCAAAAATGTATACCAGAGGCATGGCCTAGCCTTGTGCCTGCTAGGCCATGCCTCTGGTATAAAATACATTTAGAAATCCAGATCCACATAAAATAAATTTTTAAAGCCAGATCCAACATAAAATACATTTAAAAAGCCAATTCCACATTAAATAATTGATAGAGAAAGATCCACATTAAAATATATTGAAAAAGCCACATTCACATAATACACTTCAGCTCCCCCATGTGTCACTTCAGCCAGTACCCTGCTGTGTCACTTCAGCCAGCTACCTCATGTGTCACTCCTGCTAGCACACTCCTATAGTATGTCACTCCAGCCAGCTCCCCCATGAGTCACTCCTGCCAGCACTCTCCTGTGTCACTCCTGCCAGGACCCTCATGTGTCACTACAGCCCCCCCGAAAACACACCTCGTGCCATTGCAGCAGCCCCTTATGTGTCCTCTGTTTGCCAGTGGGTGTCTCACCTCTAGTACCTGGCTCTCTCAGTTCCCAGTCCCCGTCGTGTTGCTGCCTGTCTGGCTGGAGTGCAGCAGTTTCCGGATCTGTTGTGGTCACGTGACTTTGAGTGTCGGGAGCCACATTTGAATAAAGAAAGAGCCGCATGAGGCTCAAGAGCCACAGGTTGGCCACCGCTGTTCTAGAGTTTCAGCTGTCTCGGCTCAAAACGTCTTTTGGCTCCACACTCAGGTTGCGGATTCGGAATTGAAACGTTTCCTGAAATCTGTTTTCCATTTGATGTCTGTGTGCTTTTTAGGGCCAGTACTGGATACCATTATTGCCCAGGCTACTGGTGGGATCCACATTTCATAGCTTTTTGTTCTTCCTTTTGGCGTGGACACCCACTAGAGGTCACTCTGCCAGTGGCTGCTTTTTCCCCTGGGGATTGGATTTAAAATTCTTTTTTTCTTGTGCCAGGCGATGCTCTGGAGCAAAGACTATGAGAAGCCTAGTGCTTTACAAGGTCTCTCAACACAGTTTTGTCACCAGTTGGAGGGCGGTTACTCCTGTTCAAAGACCATTGCGTGGAATTGTTTTTAGATGCCTTGGGGTTGGGCATCATTACCAGAGGTTACATCATCAACCTCAGGAATCTGCTACCATGGTGGTTTTTCGCTATCGCTCTTACCTGGGATGCAGAGAAGAGGGAAGCATTGGACCAAGCTATCAATTCCTTCCTCATGGATGGTGTTGTTTCTCCAGTTCCTCCGCTACAATGGAAACTGGG
This sequence comes from Pseudophryne corroboree, assembly GCF_028390025.1. Classification (NCBI taxonomy): domain Eukaryota; kingdom Metazoa; phylum Chordata; class Amphibia; order Anura; family Myobatrachidae; genus Pseudophryne; species Pseudophryne corroboree. The sequence continues at coordinate 573,973,379 of NC_086447.1, read as the reverse complement.
GTTTTTACTCCAACTTGTTCCTTGTTCGGAAGCCAAACGGATCATTACTGCCTATCTTTAATATTAGAGCCTTTAACACAAGGTTGTGGGTAGATCGTTTTCAAATAGTTAGCCACCGTTTCATCCGTTGGTAACACCATGTGACCCTAAGCTTTCAAACAGGCTCCATTTGAGCCTTTGGATTTAGCAGATCTTCAGTTCATTACTTGGAAGCTGGACCTCCTTATAGCTATTGCCTCAGCCCATTGTGTTTTCGAGTTAGGGGGTTTGTCGTACGGGCTGTATTTCCTAGTCTTCCATGATGATTGAGCTGTTCTCCATACAGCTCCTACATTCCAGACGAAACCTGTTTTGGTTTTATCGCCTCTTCCCGAGACCTGAATGATCTGGACCTATTAGGCATACTGTAGTTCGAGCTCTGCGGATTTATTTTGACAAGACTTCTATCCACCACATGGATTCTCAACTTCTTCTTTACGAGGCACATAAACATGGTTGGCTGGTTTCAAAGCAGATCATTACACGTTGAATCCACCCAGTCATCACTTCAGTCTATTCTAGTGTGGGAAGACCGGCACCAGGTCTGGTGTCAGCACATTCCACTAGGATGGGGGTGACCTTTTGGGCAGCATGACACGGGGCTTCAGCGGCACAGGTCTATCATGCAACTACCTCATCTTCTGTCAACACGTTTTACTGTTTTCAATTTTGTTTTTCCTGCAGCAGCTCCCACTGTGTGCATATAGTTCTCCGGTCAGGCAGTCTGAGTGTTCCCTCCTCTGGGGACGGTTATACATCCCATGGCCCAGTGTTCCCCAGCCTTGCTGCAAGAGAAAAGAGAATTTTTGGTCACATCGCATTGAATCCTTTTCTCATAAGTAGGCTGGGGAGCACTGTGTTCCCACCCTCCCGATCTGTTCTCCAGGTTTGTGGTTCTTGATCTTTTTTTTTTCACTGGGTTACTGCTACTCCGTACTGGACTGTTATTTTTAAAGAATTACTGGCATTATGGGGTTGCAGGATGGAGGAGCTTAGGTTTAAAGCTGCAGTTTCATTTTTAAGTGCCAGCTTCTCCAGCCTACATGCAATCCCATCGCCCAGTGTTCCCCAACCTGCTTAAGAGAAAATGATTCAACAGGAAGTGACCAAAAATCCTCTTTTTTACAAATGTAAGTTTCTGTGAAATTAGAACTACTTTACATGACAATAGACTGGTTTTAAGAATGTATTCTTAACATGTAAATATGATACATACCGTTACATTATTTTCTTTTCAAGGAATTATTAAAGAACACTGTACCAGCAGACACCATGATTAGTATGCACAGAATAGAATGCTAGGCTTGAAACAGCAATGGCTATAGACAGATTAAAGGTTCAGGAGTCTGGTTTTGTTCCATCAATCCCCACATCAGAGATCATAACTTGTGTTAGTTTAGCAAAGCCTGGTCCAATTTTCTGCACCTAACACCCTGACAGCCCTGAGGCCAGCAAAAAGAATAATCTGGAGTAGCTAATTAGATGGCTGTCTCTTCTACTGGTCTGTGCTCTTAAAGGATTAACAAATGTCTATATTTTTTTTTACTTTAATTAAGCTGTTCTCTAAAATCATCCATCTGTTTGCAAATTGCAGTGAGTTCTGGTTGTCTAAATTCTCACAGAAATAGTTTTAATTGTTACATACTGTTCTAAAACTACAGCAGCATGTGACCGTCAGAAACCCATGGGAGCAATACAGCAATAGAAAAGAGGCGCCAAAGAGCCACATTGAGCAGGGGCAGATATACTGTAGTGTTAGAAGTAGACAATAATAGAAACACATCCATTCAGATAATAAAAAACAAGTTTCTCTCAAGTTTGGGCGACTTCCTGTTTTATTCCGGTTACCCTGGTGCCAACTTAGTCTTGGGAACAGCAGGGTGAGGGCGTTTATCATTTAGTTTGGTGGGCAAAGAAAACACCTCCACATGAATAGCCCAAATTGGCTCAGATTATCTGTATTTCCTAAGGAACTGTTCATGAAAGCCTCCACTGTGTTATAAGTGTGATAGAGTCAGTTTTCTACATTTTAACACAAGCTATTTACTAATACCTTCAAGCCGTAATGGCCGCTAAACCACGTGCACGTGCTACGCACTTCATACGCTATTTGCGTACAAAGACCTCGCACGTGGCACGCAAGTCACGTACAAACGCTGCGCTGAGTGTACGGAATACACACAGCAAGCGTACACACAGATAATAACCTTTTAAACCTTAAACACAGAGTATGATTATACTGTAAGTCTTAGTATTGAGATACTGTAATGATATACCACTGGTTAACCTGGATATTTAAGCAAGCTGTTTGAGTGATTGAGATACTCAGAAACCCTTTGTACTAGCTAGAGAAACACAGACACCTTGCTGAGGTTCCAACACCTTTACTAACGAGGTTTAGCTATGTAAAATGGAAAATACAGTTAACAGCTTATACACTACAGCACTAACATAAAACACCTACACAGAATACTAGACATAAATATACAATAGCGTCTTAATCCTAAACAATAACAGTGAGAGAGAGAGAGTATGGCAAATACAGACAGAGATTAAGTTGGTCACAGAGAAAAACTTACACACTGGGGAATGATCGCTGCGCAGTCCTGGAACCAGCTCTCTAGTTAGTCATTGATGAAAACCTTTTGTGGAGAGTAGACTGAGCTGGCCCAGGCTGGCTTTTCTTATATACACAAAGTACAGTACACTACAAAGGGCCCCACAATCTTATTGTTCATTGGACACAGGAATCTGTCTTCGCATTATAACCAAAGGTCATAGGTTAGTTTGAACAGGTGGGTTGTGACTATTCCAAAATGCTCAGCTGCGAGGGATTCTCAGGATTCACACCACATGTGTAATAAAACAGCAAATACTTTTAAAGTCCATAAACTTCTTTTAAACATAACTATACGCTGGAGCGACCGATCTCTTCCTAACCAACACCGGAATGTTTCTAATAAAATACTCTTCGGTTAGGTACTAAACACCACTGTTCAGACCCTGTCTGACCCTTCGTATCATGCAAAGAGGAATTCCTTTGTTCATGAACCAGTTACACTAAACATACTTACAGATATTATTAAAGGGACCATAACCTATAAAGTATACTATTTGGATTAACTATGTAACGATCTAGTCGCCCGCCAGACGCACACAAACTCTACCGTAAATGCACATACCACGCGCCTGAGCGCACGACCGTGGAGGCGCCGTCACGCAACTGGGAATATGCGCACGCACGGGAGAGAATGTGCACGTGCAGCGGGCAAGCGCATGGGGTTAGTACAAGGCATCATAGGTCGCTATATTTTTCGACTTTGATAGTCCACCCTTTGGCAGTCACCAATAACTGCCACTTCCTAAACAGTTCAAACAGAAAAATATATGTCATCATGTAAATACCTTTTTATGATTGGGTAAAGGGAGGAGAGGAGAAGGTGGGAAAAGTATGACCTAGTGAGACAGTAAAAGCATGTGTGTATGAAATCCATGTTTGAGGGGTCATGTATCATCGTGCCGTACGTGTTTTAAATCAAGCTTCGAGGTATTGCGAAGTATACATTTGAATCCTTCTTATCCCGTATTAAGGGTCAGTGGATGGGCTGTCAAACTCTACCGAGCTCTTTTCGGCTTTTGGTTGCAACAAATGGGGGAGCACATTTAGTTGATGATACATGAAGGGGGGGGGGGACATGTGAATGCTAATATGTGAGAATCACCTGTCGACTATGTGAGATACTACCTGTAGGTTGTAGAAATGAAGATAAGAAACAATCGTTATAAATGCAGTCGTAAACTATGTGAGGTTAAATAAACAGTCGCCGATTGAGGTCTTGTCTGATGTCTTGTCTTGATGTACATGTTGTCTGATGTCTCTCGGTGCTTTTGCTATAGGTGGCGACAAAAGCTTTTCCAGTGTCCATAAAATTACAGTTTCTAAAGTATTGGGCTTTCGTAAAAAGTTAAAGTCACTAGGGATATTGGGGGTCTGTGACATAGTTCATCAATGGTCTGTATAAAAGAGGTTGTCAAATTCTTCTTCCAAGCGGATGTCTTTGTACCTTGGAGGAAAACAAAGGAGAAACGGGTGAAAGAAACGGACCGTGGAGTCACATTTTCATCACAACATTGTCTCTATCGTTGGGTCATAAATCAAATTAGTTGTTGTTGTTATTACAGTGTCCTCGCTCCTCAGACTCATCACTCTGGTACTACCTTTACACTTTGTTAAAGTCCGAACGCATCTAAATATCAGACCAACCAATATGACGACTCCCAGAATACACAAGAGAAATTTCCCTACATCCATTATAATACCTTGGGCCCATTCTCCTAAGCCAGAGAACCAATTTCGTGGGTTCAACCATGACACCCAACTGGTCAGCTCATTACCCACAGCAGCGAGTGTGAGATTGTGTTTCCTTCGGAACTCCCACTTCAATTGCAAAATGTCATCCATCTTTTGGTCTATGACCTCGGCCGGGTCCTCAGTGCTGTTTGTAATATACGTGCAGCACTTTACTCCATACTGAGTCGCTAGGGTGACACAATACCCGCCTGTCACTGCTGTGAGATAATTGAGAATCATCCTATGCTGAACCAGCTCTGTTTTGTAGGCTTGTAACTCTCTCCCAGTGTACCTGAACGTGTCGTCATACATTTCGGTGATATTGTCTAACAAGTTTGCTAGCGCAGATATATATCTATAATTTATCACTCCTCTGGCGGTACGAGTGATATCTAATGCGAGTAGGAATTGAATCCCGGTGGATTCATGGATCAGATCAGAGGTCGGATGCTCTGTCCTCTCTATCAGGTGCCGTTTAACGACGTGCTCGTAATGAGTGTGAGTATAAGGAGCTTGGGCACCGCGGTGTATATCTTTCATTTTGATATGGGATACAGTCATTACTTCAGGCAGTACTTTTCCAATGTAACACAATCCCTCTGAGTTTGGGGCAAGCCACTTATACGCCTTTCTCCCGCATATGAAATATGCATCATCGGGGAGAACATATGGGACGGAGTATGACATAACCATGTTACAAATTTTCCATGTGAAATCTCCTAACCCTAACTCTCCCATCTGTCTAGTACACGTATCCGGTTGTACGATATGTGCACAGTATCCTGGTGATACTTCTCCAACTCGCATGGTCCTACTTCCTAGAGTGTACCTATACCGGAAATATTTTCCACTGTCGGCTATCTGGCGTATAAGCTCTGTGTCTATGGGCATTCTATCGGCTCTATATGAAAATGTCATGGTTTGATTACTCCATGACACTTCCCAATTTCCCGGCTTTCGGGGATTGGAAATGTTAAAGCATACTAAGTACCTATCCACATGATACTGGTGGAGCTTCAAACTAGGAGGACTAGAGATATTAAACCTCTTGTCCACCGGCCTCCCACCACTTAACTCAAGTACCTCTCCTACAGTTAAAGGGAATGGTACTAGTCCTGATTTGCTATGACCTTGAGGTACTTGAGAGCATACCCAACAGTCTGTCTGATTTAACACCTTACCCACTAAGGAGTGATAGTCACTCAATGGATGCCGGTCCATGTGGACATTAAAACTGGACTGACATTTCTTGATGCACCCATCCTCAACTATATTGTCACAATGCCTACAGATGCAGTTCTCTTCAGCTAACAATCCTTCACAATTCCTTCTATTGTCAATGCTACCAGATCGTTTTCTGATACTCGCCTTTACTCGGTGATTATGTTGCTCTTGGAAAACTACGCCTCCATCCTGGTCATCAGAACCCATTCCAGATCCTTTCTCGACGTCCATGGTACTCTCACCGAAACAGACTGCTCTGGTCAACATCATGGTCAACAGGAAAATCTGGATCACAGTCTCTTGGGGCGAGTCCATCTTACAGGAGGAAAAGGAGAAAAATAAGAAGGGGGGAGGAAAATAGGAGGGAGATGGGAACTGGAGAAAATAACAAAAGGGAAAAAGAAATCTGGCTCGACAAACGCCTCCGGTCTTATTATTCTCAGCGCTCAGGTGTCGTCTCAACCTTCCCGGAACAGACACTCTAGTGATACAACCTCTACCGTCTGTTCTTTATCACGGGACCTCTCTGGGTCAGCAACCTTTTTACAATGAGACGAATGGACCCAAGTCTCTCTCTCTGCAACCTTCAATGCTGTCGTGCTGGTCAATAAGACTTGATATGGTCCTTCCCATCTGTCAATAAGGCAACCTGAGCGTAGAAAATTCCGTATCATTACATAATCCCCAGGTTCAATGTCATGACAATTACTGTCTGGCAAATCAGGAATCACCAACTTTAGATTATCATTCTGATTCCTCAATTGCTTACTCATCTTAACCAAATACTTTACAGTTACTTCATTGTTACATTTCAAATCATCCTGGGGGTTAATCATAACATGGGGTTGTCGACCAAACAGAATTTCAAAAGGAGACAGATTAAGAGGGGACCTGGGGGTGGTTCTGATGCTGTATAATACGATTGGCAAAGCTTCGGGCCACAACAATCCTGTTTCAGCCATTACCTTGCTTAATTTGTTTTTAATAGTGCTGTTTACTCTTTCCACTTTCGCACTCGCCTGGGGGCGGTACGGAGTGTGCAGCTTACTATTAATTCCCATCAACTTACACATTACTTGAAAAACTTCACCTGTAAAATGGGTACCCCTATCACTCTCAATGATTCTAGGGATACCGTACCTACACACAAATTCCTGCACAATTTTCTTTGCAGTAAACACAGCGGTATTTGTGGCCGCGGGAAATGCTTCAACCCAATTTGAGAACACGTCACTACAAACCAATACATACTTTAAATTTCTACAAGGTGGCAATTATATGAAATCAATTTGTATTACCTGGAAAGGGCCATCTGTAGGAGGGATATGGGATGGCTCTGTTGGTATTGCCTTTCCGATATTCTTCCTCAAGCAGGTGAGACATGTCATCGCTCTTTTACCCGCATGAGAAGAAAATCCTGGGGCGCACCAATAAGCTCTTACCAACTTACACATTCCTTCTTTACCTAGATGAGTCAGCCCATGTGCCGCTTCCGCTAGACTTGGAAGGTATGCTCTGGGTGCCACTGGCTTACCCTGTCCAGAGTCCTGAGGACTCCTGGCCATATCCTTTTGACCTCCAAACTGCCTTTTCTTGTGGTGAACACAAATTTTGCATTTCATATAATTTCTGTGTGTTTACAGTATTAAATACCATCAGTTGTGTGCTGTCTGTCTGTATGGGGGTACTGGCTGCTGATTTAGCAGCTTCGTCTGCTCGGCTGTTACCAAGTGATATCGGGTCTTGGCTATACGTGTGAGCTTTACACTTGATAACAGCCACTCTGTCGGGTTCTTGTATCGCTGTTAGAAGTCTTTTGATGTGGGCTGCATGCGCTACGGGTGTGCCAGCTGCCGTCATGAAATTTCTGAGGCGCCATAGAGCCCTGAAATCATGGACTACTCCGAAGGCGTACCTAGAATCTGTGTAGATATTGGCTGACTTGCCTTTAGCCAATTCGCATGCTCTGGTTAGGGCAACCAGTTCAGCAACTTGTGCTGAGTGTGGTGGGCCTAGGGGTTTCGCTTCTATGGTACCTTGGTCATCTACAACTGCGTATCCAGTACACAAGTCTCCCGAGTCCGTCTGTCTGTGACAACTGCCGTCAGTGTAGAAAGTAAAATCTACATCTTCCAGTGGGTTGTCACTGATGTCAGGCCTTGCCGTGAAATTTTGGGTCAAATATTCCATACAATCATGTGTGTCATTTTCCTTACTAAATCCTCCTTCACCATCACTCTCATCCTCCACCCTTTGTGCCTGTCCAGGCACACCTGGGAGATATGTTGCAGGATTTAATGCGCTGCATCTCTTTATGGTGATGTTTACGGGGGCCATCAACGCCAATTCCCATCTTGTAAACCGCGCTGATGAGACGTGTCTGGTTTGGGCAGAATTCAGTAAAGCTGACACTGCATGTGGTGTATGAATTGTGAGGTTGTGTCCTAGCACTACATCTTCGCTTTTACTTACTAGCAATGCTATTGCTGCAACACTTCGCAAGCATGTGGGGAGGGATCGCGCTACCGTGTCTAGCTGAGCGCTATAGTAGGCTACCGGCCTGCTGGCATCACCATGCTTCTGGGTTAAGACACCTGCCGCGCACCCAGCACTCTCTGTTCCGTACAGCTCAAAGGGTTTTCCATAATCTGGCATACCTAATGCTGGTGCCTGCGTTAGGCACTGTTTAAGTCTCTCAAATGCCATCTCAGACTCGTCTGTGTGCGAAATCCGATCAGGTTTGCTTGATGAGACCATCTCCTGCAAAGGTAACGCCAGTATAGAAAACCCTGGGATCCAGTTACGGCAATACCCACACATTCCTAAAAACGTTCTAATCTGTTGCTGGGTTTGTGGCAGGGTCATGTCACGAATTGCTTGAATTCTATCAGCGGTGAGGTGTCTCAGTCCTTGTGTTAGACAGTGTCCCAAATACTTCACCCCGGTCTGGCATAATTGTAACTTATCTTTGGAAACCTTGTGTCCGGTGTCTGAAAGATGAAACAGGAGTTGTTTCGTATCTCTCAGGGACGATTCAAGTGAATCTGAACACAGCAGTAGGTCATCCACGTACTGCATTAATATTGATCCACTCTCAGGTTGAAAAGATTGTAAACAATCATGCAAGGCCTGCGAGAAAATACTTGGACTGTTAATGAAACCTTGTGGTAATCGAGTCCAGGTGTACTGTACTCCTCTGTATGTAAACGCGAATAAGTATTGACTGTAAGGGTGCAGAGGTACCGAGAAGAAAGCGGAGCAGAGGTCAATCACAGTGAAAAATTTGGCAGTGGGAGGGATTTGCATAAGGATGACAGCTGGATTTGGCACTACGGGGAATTGACTCTCAACTATTTTGTTGATCCCTCTTAGATCCTGCACTAATCTGTAACCCCTCCCCCCACTCTTTTTAACAGGGAAGATGGGACTATTGGCAGTGCTGGACGTTCTTACCAGAATGCCCTGTTGTAGCAAGCGCTCTATTACAGGGTAAACTCCTAACTCCACCTCTGGCTTCAGAGGGTATTGTGGGATTTTTGGAGCTATCCTACCATCTTTTACTTGTACAACTACTGGGGCTACGTTTGCCATTAATCCAGTGTCTTGTCCATCCTTGGTCCAAAGTGATTCCGGTATCTGGGAAATCATTTCCTCTAACTTGGACGGACACCTATTTACAATAACAGTGTGTGACATTAATCTTGTTGGGGAGTCTAGCCTATCCTGCACTTCCTGAGCGTGGTTTTCGGGTATGTCCAAGAACACACCTTCAGGAGTACAATATATGACACATCCCATTTTGCACAATAAATCTCTCCCTAGGAGATTAGTCGGAGCCGATGCAGCCAGCAGAAAAGAATGCTTGGTATGCAAAGGCCCTATCGTAATCTCTGCAGGTTTGCTTAAAGGGTAGTGCTGTACTACTCCTGTTACTCCCATGGCTGGAATTGTTTTACCAGTGGTTCTCATGCCCACGGTCGAATTTATCACTGACTTGGCCGCCCCCGTATCTACAAGGAAATTTAGAGATTTACCAGCTACATCAATTGTGACCTCGGGTTCACTTCCAAGGCTCGCAATTAATTTCACTGGCTGCAGACTACAGGTGTGGCCCCACCCCTATTGTATGTGGTGACCTCCCTGCATTGCGCTGGCAGCTATTACCTGTGAAGGGGGTAAATGGGAACTATCAGAGACTTGCCAGTCTCTTCTTGGGGGATACCTTTTTGTTTCCCCTGCGTGTGGCTCATAACTCCGTCTCTGCGGTCCTTGATCCCAATTTCGTGTGTCATGTCGTTGTCTAGGGGGTTGATATGATTTTTGTGCATTTTTCAATCTACAGTCTCGTGCAAAATGTCCCTCTTTATGACAGTAATAACAAGTTACCACATTTGACTTACCCACAGGGGTCTGAGACTTATGCTGAGTTGGCCTTGTGGTCAGGGCCTGTATACTTACGGCCATCAGCTTATCACTCTGCGACTCCCTGTGTCTGGTGATGTTCCGATCATGATCAATAGCGGCCTCTCTCAAAGTAGCCACCGACAAACCTCGCCAACATGGTTGGGTGGTCTGTACCCTTGTCCTCAATACTTCCTTTAAACCATCCATTAACACAGATACTGCTACTTCTCTATGATTCACATTTGTCTTAATGTCTTCTATCCCTGTAAACTTAGCCATTTCCTGCAGTGCCCGATGAAAATAATCAGCAGCTATTTCTCCCTCTTTTTGCTTGATGGAGAAAATTTTGTTCCATTTAGCAACAGCTGGGAAATATACTCCTAGCTGCAAATTAATTATTTTCACATTATCTTGATTGTACTCCTCAGTAAGGGGTACCTCTTCATCTAGTCTACAGTCAGCTATAAATTTCGCTGAGTCGACATTGGAGGGTAAACATGCCCTCAGCAATGTCCGCCAATCTTTGTTATTGGGCTCCACAGTATTTCCTAGCTCTCTAATGTACTTCTGGCTTGCAACTAGATCTTTCCTAGGATCAGGGAATTCAGACACCATTGATCTTAATTCCGTTTGGGAAAAGGGGCAGTGCATGGCGATGTGTCTGACAGGAGTGACTCCTGAAGTGTCAGTTTTCCCATTTGGGACTGCAATTACCCTAACGGGATTAAGTTCAATAACATCATTCTGAGTAGATTCTACAACATGTGGTGTAATGATTTCTGCATAGTGTACAGTGCCGTACTTACCAGTTGATACGACCTCACCTGTCCCTCCACTAGGGGCCTTTGATACTGCTCTTACTGGTTGGGCCGTGCCCACTGTTGTTTCTGCTATGGTGGCTGCTAGAGAGAGTGCCGATATTGTTGTGGGCTCATCCTCTTGGTCACAATCCTGGGGAAAGTTTAAAACAGGGAACAGCTTGCACGGGTTAGTATTAGCATCAACAATCTTAGTTACATTATTCTTAACATCTATACAGTTTCTAAGTGCATGTTTATCATACACCAGTGTGCCATTCTCTGTAACCACTTTCTCTCCTGTTATGTATGGTGGTGGTGGTGCGGTGGCTATCAGTTTCCTGATAGGGTTAGATCCAGCCGCTTGAGCCAATCCTCTTTGTATTTCACCTTCCTGTTGCTATAATTGTAAATAATCATAATGTTTGATCCATCTCTTTGCAGATTTAATGAGACATATCCTTCTCCTTAGATTTTGTAACACCTCGGGGCTAAAACTGCCTACCCGTGGGAACTTTTCCCCGTCATGCACAGTCATTCTTTCCCATTCATCGCACAAAACCTCTGTGTGTGAACCGTATTTCTCACACATGATATACCTTGCCGACCCTATTGGCCGGCTTACTAAATCAACCTGAACCAAGGTTGATCGCCCCCTACCTGAACAACTGGCCCCCATCTTTGCAGGTGTTGCTTTCACTACCTCTGACCTTCAAATCAGGGTCTTCAGCGAACCCTTACAAAAACCAAGATGTCCGGGGTAGGCCGACGGTTAAAGTTTACCGAGTACCTTCACACGCTCGCCCACGTCGACCAATACGCCCACACACTGCCTTAGCGCTGGCGTACTCAACCTAGGGCCCCTGCAACCTGAACCTCTATTTACTGGAACGTGTGGGTGTGATCCGAAGAGCACTTACCCTTCCCAGTAAATATCAGTTGCTGGAGAGTTCCTGAGTGACCAGCAAACCTCCCTTAAAATAAAAAAATTACACAAATCACGTTAGAATGTACAAATAGCATTTATGACCCCTCTAGCGTACGCAAATGGTACTGGATCAAGTTACAAACTAATGCACACAATTACATGCGGTACAATCGTACTGCACATAAGCAACTAATCTTATGTGCGGAACGACCAACGGAATCGAAAATTACGGCTGCGAATTCCTTCAGCCAGAGCTTGATGGCCTATATGGGTATTGCACCAACCCTCCTGGGGTTGTGCTTCTTGACTCTATCTATAGCGGACTTCCTAGTCCGCTGTACCTAGACCTCTTGGTCTGTCTCTGGACCTCCTGGTCCTTGACCTCCTGGTCTGCTATACTCTAATGCTCTTATTTCAATATTTAACAAGGGATGCCTCCCAAGCCACCGCGCTGTCACTTTCATGAATGTACCTCACGAGAACTCGATTTCCTGTGGTTCCACCCAAAAATGAGAAACTTATATATATATGCACACACTCTTTCACCTCATATACTCTTTCCTTTCGTTTCTGTACAGAAATCCCTTTCATTCAGTATCGCAGTCTAGTCCCAAAAGGAGTTACAACTAGAGAAGGATTTATTACGCTAAAATTTAGGACACTGAGATTGACTTGCGCTATTATCGCGTTGCTTCCGTATCGCCTACTAAAACAATACTATCGTGTGATTTGTATTACGTGGGCGTACCCATACGCTCCGTTGCATAATATACGCTACGTGTGTAAGCCCTTGCGTCGCGTACGCTTGTCCCGCCCTTTGTTAGGGACACGTGTAAACAGACCAGACACGTCCACAGTAACACAAGTAACACGTTTCTATAAATGCAAATGATATTTAACTGTAATCATTTACTGAACACCACACAGAACTTCCTTGTATCTTAGGCAAAGCCGTGTGCGTGTTTTACAAATTACTTCCTTACGTATTAATTTTACTTTTAACTACCAATAGCAACACATCTTTCTCAGCACGTTATCAATGATAAAATGGCAACCAGGAGAGTGAGATGTGAAAATACACAGATGAAAATGCAATTCTAAATTAATCTAATGACATACATTAATGTAAACACACACACATAATATTACATATATGTACTAATCACTATTACATCTATGAGACCTTATTCAGTGCTTCTACTTTGCATATGAATGTGCTTTTAACTATCTGTGAAGGCGATTTCTTTCACTGCTGGGAGAGAAAAAAAAACAAAACCCAGTTACACAGGTTCATTTGCATTTCAATGGCCCATCTCACAAGTAGCAGAGTTAAACAGGCTCTTGAAGGAAGAAAGAGAAGAGAAAAAAAAAAACCAACAACTTTGTTTTATTTGTGTATTTCCTAAATCAAATATTCATTTTACTATTATCTTACATTAAACTCTATCTAAACTATTTATAATTAATTATGATATGGACTAAATAAATGCATTAAAAAACTCATTAAATGGTGATTTCTTTTTGACAATGGATGGCTGATTATTTCCCGAGTCAACTAAAAATCAGCCATTCAGAAAAAAAAAATTGACCTTCCCAAAATGGCCGCTGCTCCTCCCCCTTCCACATCCATGAGGGTTACACAAAATGGAGGACAGACCATGCGGCTTCTTTTGTCACAACGAAAATCACCATGCCAGCCCCTAAAGGCCTGAGTTAAAAATAAAACTATCAAGCTATGCAGAGCGATTAAAAATACTTTTAAACCTATTTAAACAGACAAGCAATCCAATCTGCGTGTGCAGTTGGCACCAAATAGAAATTAAAACCAGATTTAAAAAGACAATAGCTTAATGTTCTTACCTTCTTCGGTTCCGGATTCCACCAGCACTCCTACAACGTAGCGATGCAGACGCTTATCTAGTCAGCACTACCGTATCCCCAACCCACAACACGGATACCAAGGGATACTACCTTCCCCCTTTGCTGACAGATAAAGTCTGCTTGTGTTCGCTAGTGCGGATATGTGGAGGAAGGACGAGGCCCCAATTGATAGTCAGTTTTCTACCTTTTAACACAAGCTATTTACTAATACCTTCAAGCCGTAATAGCCGCTAAACCACGTGCACGTGCTACGCACCTCATACGCTATTTGCGTACAAAGACCTCGCACGTGGCACGCAAGTCACGTACAAACGCTGCGCTGAGTGTACGGAATACACACAGCGAGCGTACACACAGATAATAACCTTTTAAACCTTAAACACAGAGTATGATTATACTGTAAGTCTTAGTATTGAGATACTGTAATGATATACCACTGGTTATCCTGGATATTTAAGCAAGCTGTTTGAGTGATTGAGATACTCAGAAACCCTTTGTACTAGCTAGAGAAACACAGACACCTTGCTGAGGTTCCAACACCTTTACTAACGAGGTTTAGCTATGTAAAAGGGAAAATACAGTTAACAGCTTATACACTACAGCACTAACATAAAACACCTATACAGAATACTAGACATAAATATACAATAGCGTCTTAATCCTAAACAATAACAGTGAGAGAGAGAGAGTATGGCAAATACAGACAGAGATTAAGTTGGTCACAGAGAAAAACTTACACACTGGGGAATGATCGCTGCGCAGTCCTGGAACCAGCTCTCTAGTTAGTCATTGATGAAAACCTTTTGTGGAGAGTAGACTGAGCTGGCCCAGGCTGGCTTTTCTTATATACACAAAGTACAGTACACTATAAAGGGCCCCACAATCTTATTGTTCATTGGACACAGGAATCTGTCTTCGCATTATAACCAAAGGTCATAGGTTAGTTTGAACAGGTGGGTTGTGACTATTCCAAAATGCTCAGCTGGGAGGGATTCTCAGGACTCACACCACATGTGTAATAAAACAGCAAATACTTTTAAAGTCCATAAACTTCTTTTAAACATAACTATACGCTGGAGCGACCGATCTCTTCCTAACCAACACCGGAATGTTTCTAATAAAATACTCTTCGGTTAGGTACTAAACATTACTGTTCAGACCCTGTCTGACCCTTCGTATCATGCAAAGAGGAATTCCTTTGTTCATGAACCAGTTACACTAAACATACTTACAGATATTATTAAAGGGACCATAACCTATAAAATATACTATTTGGATTAACTATGTAACGATCGAGTCGCCCGCCAGACGCACACAAACTCTACCGTAAATGCACATACCACGCGCCTGAGCGCACGACCGTGGAGGCGCCGTCACGCAACTGCAGATATGCGCACGCACGGGAGAGAATGTGCACGTGCAGCGGGCAAGCGCATGGGGTTAGTACAAGGCATCATAGGTCGCTATATTTTTCGACTTTGACAAGTTAGAGTTCATAATCACAGTACTTACAACATGCACTGTTATACATTTGAACATGCTAATATTGGTAGAAATGCACTTTCCCATATACAATGTGAAAGTATATGCCTGGTTTCCACCAGCAACGAGGATGTGTAAAAAATAGTTTTGTGGCCCACAAACCAGGGGACGTCACTGCATTCATACATAACCCATCATACAGTATCAGTCTTCCTTTAAATTTCTAATTACAAAACCAAGAGGGAAATGTAAAATCACCTGCGAGATGCGGGCATCGGCAAGTCTGCCTTTTTTTAAAAAACAACAGGTTCGTTAAAAACCTTCAGATTTGCTGGAATTGTGCAGAAACATTTCCCCTTACATCTCATATTGCATGTGGGAATAAAATCAGGTGCATGCGCTCACCTAACTCTCCTAATCTGCACAGCGCCCTTCTTGGGAACATTTTGCACCCCCATTTGATTTGCAGACTCCATGCCCTTCACATACAATTATACCCATCTGTAAAGCAACACAATAACATTTATGCTGCAGTTCTGCACTTTTGCTTTCTAAGATATTGCCCCCAGATCTTTGCCTTGTACATACTGCAAGGATCAGAGTTTCAGTACTAAAATAGAATTCCTTAGCAACATACAAGCTTGCACTATAAATATGGCTGTACTTGGGTTACACTGTAGGATGTTGTATTTGAGCACTGTTGGAATCCAGATAAATATCACTTTAAAAAAAAACTAGCATCTTCTCTGAATAGAGAGGAAGATTCTTGTATCTGTAAAGCTGATATTACTTTGTGTTTCTTAGGCGTGTTACACACTCTGATTTTTTTTTTTTTTTTTTTATCGGAACGACAAAGGCTGTCAGCATGCTGATTGGTGGATGGCTGGAGCTATCAGAGTGCTGACAGCCATTCACTGTAGTAGTAGTAGTATTATTATTATTATTATTATTATTATTATTATTATAAAATGTTATTTATATGGTGCCACAAGTGGTCCGCAGCGCCATACACATATACATTGTATGAAAGTATGTAGAGAGATGGCGCGAAATGCAGGAGGGGCAAGGTATGATTTTTTTTGTAATTGGTTCCTGTGAATTGGTGTGTGGGGGCCCCAGTGTATTGCTTTGCCGAGGGCCTACTATGCTGTTAAGATGGCCTTGCTCGTGATCATGTAAGAGGATTAGGCTGCATGTGACATATCTATGCAGTGTAATGAGAAGGATACAAGTGTTGCAACCACAGACTTGACAGTTCATATAAGAGGGGACATGATCCCCCAGCAGCAGAGAGTAATGTGAGGTCATGTCAGGCTGATGTGGGGAGATTATGCAGAACTATGCACCTCTGTAGGAAATGAAATACAACTTGTACAGGACTTTATTAACGTAGCTGTATGGATTTCTGTAAAGTGCAAGAAAACTGTGCTCCCCTGGCGGTTTCAAACTCTGGATATTAAAGACCCCAAACTGATCACAGTAGGTGCTCACACCTCAACGTACCACGCTTGATAACCGACCAAAAAACAAAAATGAACATACAGAATAAACTGTACTGTTGGCAGCCCTGACGAACAGGGATCAGGTTTTTATCTTGTAAAGTCTGTTTCTGGGAATTGTGGACTTTTTACAACTATGTAAAATATGAACATAAATTATGTTGAACTGCTCACTTTAAATATCATCCAAGTGGTGCACTTAATGTTTCAATTAAACTTCCGATATAGACATATACCTTTTATCAGTATGTACCATGTCAGTATGTACCTTGTTACGAATATTTCCTGCATACAAATACTCTTCCTCTTTTCAGGCTGCCATACGGAAAGAGCTTAATGAGTTTAAAAGTACAGAAATGGAGGTGCATGAAGAAAGTCGTCAGTTTACACGGTGAGATTCTTTTCTTTTTCCTATTAAGTTCTGTCACCAGCTGAGCATTTGTTTGCTACCAAATCGCAAAAGACGTT
The DNA here is from genome assembly GCF_028390025.1 of Pseudophryne corroboree. NCBI lineage: Eukaryota > Metazoa > Chordata > Amphibia > Anura > Myobatrachidae > Pseudophryne > Pseudophryne corroboree. Next base: position 573,956,306 of record NC_086447.1, on the reverse strand, counting down.
TGTTCCAGAATAATTTGGGAAATAAGAGGGTGGTTCAATAAATAAGGTAACAAGACCTCTCATTGCATAAATGTATTCAACTCGTACATATATGTATTACCAATAGTATGACCTTGGTACAGATTCTTTTTCCACATAGTCCCCATAATTGTCTAAGCATTTGTTCCAACGGTACACCTAGGCATCTATCCCAGCATAGAAGAAATCAATGCATGGCAGGAGGACATGACAGCTTGCTGAACTTCACAGTTGGTTGCAAATAACCTTCCACCTAGGTGCTTCTTCAGTGGCCCAAATAGATGAAAATCACTCTGTGCCAGGTCAGGGCTGTAGAGAGGAAGGTCAAGTAGCTCCCAATGGTAGCGCCTTAACAACTCATGCATGCGGATGGCTAGCGATGGATTAGCATTATCATGCGGCAATAGGACTCCTGCAGGAACTGCACTCCCTCATGGTACTGTGTCAAGTTCACGAGAGACAATCCCATCCTACTGGATTTGGACATCTTATGAGTTGCTTTGGTACCCAGTGTGAAAACTTTTTCCTGTATCCCAATTGCTCATGCATGATGTTGCGCACAGTAGCCGCTGAGATGTTCAGTTTGACGGCAATATCACTCAACTCATAACCATCTGTCCTCCAGAACCTTCAATGCGGCACAAATTGTCATCTATGGTGGATGTGCTTGACTGGCCGCATCACTGCTGATCTTGAAGGTCTCTCCTACCATTATAAAAGGTAGTGCCCCAAACCTGTTTCTGTGACATGATGTTATCACTGTACACCTTGACTAGTTGGCAATGAATTTCAGTTGCTGATGTGCCCTTTAGATGCAGAAACCGGATCACATTACACAGCTCAGTGTTAGACAATGTTTTCCGCCAGCCCCATCATCTTACACCTGATGTTGGGGACAGTATGACTGATATGAGGCGCAGTCTAATGGTCACGAGGGGAAGCAGTTGTCTACATGCTCTGGCCTGATGGGAAATTAGACTGAATTAGAGAATAATAAATGAACCACCCTCGTATTTGTGAGCTTAACGTGCTGGAGTGGTTGTTATTTTGAATTTGTTGCTAATTAAAGTTCAGAAGTGTCATACTATCTAAGTGCAATTTATTATTATTAGCTTATAATTGTACATGATTATTATTATTATTATTATTATTATTATTATTTTTTATAGGTTTCACCGTCCATAGTGAAATGAAAACTGTTGACCACGTCAGGCTGGAAGTTCATGTTGAGATGTAGAAACACTGCTCCATTATCAGCATGCGCATATGTGTCTCTGAGCCCAATTCAGTCATTAACACAGAGGACAGGGGCAACAACTGAGATCATGGCTGTTTGTGCATTTCCATACTAGATACAGAAACTGAAAATCTTCCCTGGGCCTTATTTTTGGCATTACAACATATGGATAAATAACCTAGCACTATAAAAATACTAAGATGAAAAGAAGAAATGTCTTGGAAAACAGGCAGCAAGGATTGTATGAATGCGGAGTTGTCCATGCAGCTTTGTGATCATATTAGAATCACATACTTCCTGCAGACGTCTAGATGCCTAAATATAACAGCACTATCAATCACTTGTTACTTATCTGAACTTGGCTGTTAAATTATATGGCTGTTCTAAGTGCTGTCACTGTAATAGCTGACAGCTGAAATTAGGGTTTATGTATAAGGTTTTTATAGCAAAAAAGATAGCCAAAATGAAAATAAAGTGTTTCTTTATTGATGGAATGTATACTGAATTCATCTGTTCATATATTAAACAGCAGGTGCATGTTTTAGGAAAATACCCTGAATCCTCAGTGAATACAGAGCAATTGCCTGGGCCCTGAAGGAACCTACTTCCTTTGGCAAATGTCGTAGTATTACTTGTACAGAAACACATAGGAAAGATACCGTAACCATCACATTTCCAGTGCAGATGGTTGGCAATCTGGCCATGGATCTCAGGGGCACTGAGAGGGGGGTGGGGAGGGTGCTGATTAACTGGGTCCAGGATTGCCTAAGAGGCTTGGAAGGAGACACAGGACAGCCATGGAAAAGATGAAATTGCCCTTCTAGAAGTATGCCACAACAAAGCATAGTATTTTAGTAAGTGGGTATGGCCACATCTCCTCTAACTTCCAGGCCCACCATACGGGCTGCCCTGGCCATGGTCACGCAACACTAACCTATTAATGAGGGAAACCCAAAGGCATAAAGTGGCTAGGGAAACAAGACAGCTGGTCCTATTCCAATCACCTAAATGTTTCCTCATAGATAGAACTTGTTTGAGGCTTAATTTCTTCAGCTGTGTTACAGTGGCCCTTTAGTAATTGATGCAATCATGTTATGACAAATATAGCAGAGATATGAATTAAAGACATGGAGTGTCCATGTAACTATAATATGCATCCATTGCATAGTGTTCTGCAATGTTTACACTAAAGAGGTATCTGATTAAATAACTAGTAGCACTTAATTTCCTTAAAGGATAGAGTATAGTTAATTGCTTGTATCATGGCACTGGAAACTATGTATAAAATGTAATATTGACTACAGAAAAAGGCTACCTGTCACATCTAGTTTTACTTTTCTCCTTACTAACACTTTATTCTCTGGATATAACTGATCCCAAGGGTGTTTAAATTCACCCCTATCTGCTGGAACTTTGATTAGTTTTAGTTTGGAATTTAACTTTATCTGAATGATCTACTTCTAAAATGTCTTAATACTTAATGTACATACATATTTATTTATCCTGTCTACTATCTGCAGCATCCTATATGTAGTGAAGAAAATGGGCAAGTAAACACAAATATGGTTTTAAAAGTAAATTTAAATAGCTCCCATAATTGTTTTTCTGTCTACATCTTACAGCCTTAGACGGTCAGCCAGACAGCAACAAGAACACATTTTTACATCATACCCATGACCTCATCAGGTCTGAAGCTCCAAGAGTGAATCACTTTCCATCACTGGGCTTTCAAACCTGATAAAGTTCAGCAGTGTGGTACATCCATATTAGCAAATGTGTTTTATATAATACATCTGTTTTGGTAAAATTCAGTTCTCCTTTGAGCTTCCTTTTTATATTTAAGACTATCATTTTGTCACCACTCTTTGGATTTTATCAAGTTAAAAGCAAAACTTGTTTTTGATATTGAGTTCTTAGCCATTATCATTGATCCCAAGATATACAGCTAGTGCTTTGGGGAGAATTCTAGTAGCTGCAGTACTTTCTGTGTTGTTGCAGCTTCAAGGTTTCACGCCTGAACTTATCCAATTAGCAGTCTGGTTTCTCAAACAGTAAGCCATGGGTTTCGGAGTAAGTGCCTGGAGCTATGGGTTAACCACTTGTGGGCAGCTGTGGGGAGAACCCAAAGCCCATCTTACCGCTGGCCAAACAGAAATCCGCTTTAAGTGCCGCCTGTCGCAGACACTTAACCTGGCAGCTGCCGTGCAGCGGCTTATTCAATTTGGCCCTAAGGATATGTAAACTCCTCTCTTTTCACTGCTGATCTTAGTTATTCTGCTAGCCTTACTTTTTGAAATGCAGTTTTCATAGGTTACAAAATGTAACTCAATGAGCCATGGTTGCGAAACATGGAAATTGTGTTGCAGCATTTATTGCCATATGAAATATAAAATTTATTGTTTTGGATTGGGATTTGTAATACCAAAAAATGATGCTTTGTAGACAACTTAATGTGGGGGTAATGATGTAATAACTATATAATACACAATATGCTAATATATATGTGTATGCACTCCTACAAATAATACCCGTATATAAATGATGGGTTATGTCATTACGTCAGAGTGTATTATAAGAATGAATGCACCCCTATGCCTGACATCGGCACAGACAGCAGTGACTTGTGTAATAACACTCATCATTATATGGCCATGGAACTCCTCAATAATGTGTACTCTGTATTGTAAATGAACAGGTTACTCCATTATCCCATCTCTCAGTGCCAGATGATGTTGTAACCACACCATACTATTAACATATTGCCAGTCTTATACTATTGCAACTGTTGCCATAGTAAATATGGGCCAAATCAGCTCTGTTAACTGCAAACTATGATTGACCGTAGTGCTTCACTTTTGTCTTACTGTTAAAATGCATAAATTATTCAGTATTAATGTACAATTTGCTCTAATACTTGTATGTAGAGATTCTTTCTTGTATTGGCAGAGGACAATAAAATCCTATGTCCTAAAATATGAGAGGCAATGCAGTTTTGCTAAGCATTAGCATCATTTATAGACAAAGGACTGTGAGTTGTGGACGTAGTATAAAATCAAAGTATCTTCTCTAAGAGATTCATCCAAATGGAATAAAATGTTCAGTGATTTTTATTTTAACCAGGTATATAGAGTTTCAGCTTTGTGTGAGCTTTACAGGCATTCCCAATAAAATATTACACCCTCTTTTTGAATTAATAGGTAATTACTTTTTAAAGCTCTGTACAAAGGTACACCATTACGGTATATCACATGTGGCTTGTATACTGTACTAATTTTTGTATTGTACAATGGCTTGAAATGTTTTAAAAATCATCTGAAAAACTGTTTAAGTGGCTATAAAACATGTGAAGCTTTTCAATGAAGTTAGAGTGGTAAATTTGCAGTGTTATGTAAAGGGCCCTACACATTGGCCGAGCTGCCCGACAGCGGACACGGGCGACCCGGCGGCGGGGGGGCAGTGACGGGGGGAGTGAAGTTTCTTCACTCACCCCTTCACCCGGCTCCGTAGCAGTGCAGGCAAATATGGACGAGATCGTCCATATTGGCCTGCATGCACAGCCGATGGGGCACCAGCGATGAACGAGCGCGGGGCCGCGCATCGTTCACCATTGGTGCCTCCACACTGAAAGATATGAACGTTATCTCGTTCATTAATGAATGAGATCATTCATATCTTTGAGTGATGTCGGCCAGTGTGTAGGGCCTATAAATGCTAGGGCACTTTTGGAAGCCAAGGTAGAAATATTTAAGTTAGATATTATATCTTTAAATGTAATAGCCCCAAACCAATCTCCATTACATTTTAGAATTACAAATTCGTGCAATTTTAGAAATTAATGTTTACTTAATATACTAAATTCTGTAGGTTTGCCATATGTTCTGTTATATTTATCAAGATACTGTATGTGCTATGGTTAATAATTTGTGTGCCAAAACATACAACAATAGCATCCTGTAAAATTCACCAATGTACAGATTAAGAGATCAATTCCATTAGGAGTGATGCAAAGTTGCTCTGTTTGGACGCAGTGTTTGAGAGATGTGCAGTGTGTACAAATTCTGTACATACAGAGTTTGCACCCCTACTTGACTGCAAACTAAAATGCACAATTTAGGAACTATGTAGGGGAGCATGTCCTGCATATTGCCCCTAATAGAAACAAGCCCTAAGTGATCCCAAAAAGTACTGTTTAATAAATATTGCAACAGCAAATCTATAATGTTTTAGAAGTGCATTTCTGCAATGAATATACAGTAAGTTATCTTAATATCTTGGCATAGCCAATATCTTAAAGCCAAGTGTTTTTAAGGGACAATAATGTTGAAATTATTGTGATTTTTCAGGCACGAGCTATAGCTAAATTGGTGGTACTGACGTCATTATCCACACGTAATTTTTGTTTTGGAATTTTACTGCACCTAGATCATTTTTAACATTCTTCTTTTGGCAATAAAAATTCTACTTTTAGAATTTGAGCTGTTGTATTTGTTTATATGATCGGATCTAAACATGCCACTTTTTTAATTTAAGAATTTTCTACATTTTTTTTTAAGTCTTTCTATTTAATTTTTTTTTAGATATGTGAACATTTTAACCATATCTCAATGGTGAAGACATAGTTTTAATAAATAATTGGCAGTGGTTTTTGGTTGCACTAGATGCTTTGAATTCAAGTACATTCCATTTTAGATATAGCAGGGCTGAAACTAGGATTTTTATCACCTAGGACAGTAATTTGGTCACCCGTAGCACCATGTAGAGACCACTGGTCAGTCACCACAGGTGTCCCGACGACTGTAGCAGATATCAGGATCTAATGTGTGTGCGGACAGGTCAGTCACCAGAGCGGAAGTAGTACAAGATAATAGCCGGCATAGGAGAGGTCCCAGACACCAGAACTCACCCGCACAGCATCTGCACCAACTGTGGGCAGACAGATGGTGCCTTGCGGCCATCTGTTGTCACTGCGGTTTCCTCTTCTAGTTGTCCAGGCTCCATCACAGAGCTGCACCACCGCCCCTAGATCCGCCCCTAGGGTTTGGTTTAAAGAGAGTGTCCAGCCTCTCTCAGTGGTGGTGGCTTTTCTCACTGAAGCAGGCCAACACTGCTTGTATTCATCCCCTGCTCCTCTGTTACGGCATATGCCGCCCTTTACTCCCCCCTGCCTAGTTGCGCTTCTGGATATAGACAGAATTCCATGAGAGATTAAAAAGTTGAAATTCATTAGGATAAAATAATTCAGATAAAAGGCGGAAGACATTATATATTTCAGTTTGGATGTCTGAAATACTATAATCTTAAAGTCCAATCACACAGGTCAATTGAGATTTTTTTTTTTTTTTTGGCAGTACTCCCTTACTATTTCTATGCCTTTTTTGCAATACCAACGTCCACAGTTGCAAGGTCTGTAGATTGCTTTTAGCTGGACACACACCTGCACGTTTTGTAACTACAAATCATCTACATCATGCAGTGTGTACGCATGATTGCACGCTCCCGCAAGTCGTTGATGACATCTTCCAGTCGGCTATGCTGCAGGGCCGTCATTTTATTGCTAGCGACCCAGTGCAGAGTAAATTAAGGGCCGAACAATATGTCGTTCTGTCCTCCATATGTGTACTGCCAATCTCTGCTGACCATCGGGACAATTGCCCGCTGCTCTAGTCTGTAGCTGGCTTTTGTCTCTAGGAGATTTAAGAAGGAAGTTGATAAATAAATCAGCTACTGCTTAGATGGTCGTACTGGATGGGTCTACAAGTAAAGACAGCTTAGCTAATTGGTCATGCTTAGTAATGCTTTATACAGCAATGTATATCTTTTACATAGATGTCAATAATGAATTGTATAGCATGGTCTATATTTATATATGTAAATGCAAAAGAATGACCGCATCAGGATAAGTCTTTCTGGTGTCTCTTTAAGATATATTGCAATATTTGCCTTAAACCATGTATACAGGAAGGTATCTTGTGGTTTTCGTTGTGGATGTGTTATGAAGGTTGTATTTAGCGTGGCAGCTGTAATCAGTAGATGAAGATATTTTGATTTGTAGTGAATAAGTGATTCATTGCTATATGTAGGATGCACAGAGTATTTTCTGTGAGTGTAAATAACTGGAAATGTACACTGGTTAAATAGCAAAGAATATTATTTGTTCTTTATCTGTACTGTAACACAATATGCATATATGTATTATATAATATATATTTTCCACTGGTGTAACCTGAAAGACAGAAATGTATTATCATTTTTTTATATGCTGTACGGTTATAAGTTTATTTTGTGCTATACTTCATTCACAAACAAAAATCAGTTCTGTATACAGTCTTACTATATTGTAGAGTTCATTGCTGTGCACACTTTCAAGTGCCTTAGAACAATGTGTAGATCTTATTACTATATAACGAAACACAATTGTTACCTCAATAAAAAAAAAAAACTTGTAAAAACCATGTCTTGAGTGTCCCTAATATAATGCGGTTTGTTTGTGTCCATAACACACACACACACACACACACACACACACACACACACACACACACACACACACACACACACACACATTATCCTAACATCTGGAGGTTTGTAGTTTTAATTACAAACTAGAGAAATCATGGTCACAAACACATTCTTTAAATTTTCAGATAGTTTTGGCCAGTGTCTGTGCATTCTCGATAGTCTGGCCATATCTCCCACATTTTTCCATGGCTGTCATCCTCTTTTAATAAACAATCACGTAGTGTGTAACTCTGATATTGGGGCCTATAACTTGCAGACAAATCGGATAGTGTGTACCTAGCTTCATCGATATAACAGAAAACATGTATTATGTATTGTTTATATATAATATACATACATATATGGACATATACCAGCCCATTGTTGGAACTTGTGAATGGTGGGCCCAATCCCAAAACTATGCTTTGGGCCCCCCTTCTCCGCCTGTCCCCAAGTTCACAATATACCACAAGGCAGAGCATGATAGGGAAAGGGAGAGTGTGACGGGGAGAGCAAGAGGATGATGGTGAGTGGGTGACAGGGAGAAGCATAGGTTGATAGGGAGTGGGTTATGGGATAGGCAGTGGGTGACAGGGCGAGACAGAGAATGACAGGAATAGGCAGTGGGTGAAAGGGAGAGGCAGTGGGTGATGGGAAGTAGGTGAGGGGGAGAGGTTGACAGAGAAGCAGTGGGTGATGGAGAGAGGCACAGATTGACAAAGAGAGGCCTGATATTACCCTCTCCTCCTGTACATCATACGGGGTCTCAGTGTCGACAGTGAGGCCTGATTGGTCCTCTGTGAGGAGCACATCTGCGAGAGGCTGAGTGACAATGCTCCAACTGGGGTCAGCTGATGCATCACCTGACCCGGCCCGGCCTCCCAGCAATCTTCTTATGCCTATCTGCTTTCTCTGCCCGGCTCGCTCTTCCGCCCACACAGTGCCACTGCCACACATAATATGTCCACCGCTGCCACCGCCTCCCCCCCCTCCCCCCCCCCCTCCAAAACCGGGACACTAGGGCATCTTGAACACAATGTTAGGGACACCGGGATGCACACCCCAATTCCAGTACATGTCAAGTAAGAATCCGGTAAATCTGAGACGTATAGCCTCCCTATCTATTGGCTTTTAATCTATGCTTGTTACCACATAAATGAGTAACTATTATTTATTAGTAAAATATGTATTTGTTTTACTATGGATCTGTAGTTACAAATAAATATAAGAATCCGTTTTTTAGAGAACCTTCTCCAAACAAAAAAAAAACGGTGATGTACTAAATCAAGGCCAGGTTAGTGACTCAAATGCATCAGAATAACGTTATCTTACAATGATGCAAATTTGAGGAATGTAACAGAACTGGATAAAGTCAATATAATTATTTGTACTTTCATATTCAATTAATCACATTTCATGAAAGTGTGCAGGCAATAAAAATAGTTTGAAAAGTTCATTTTTAGGTTGAACGCTAAGGCAGTAACAACCTATTAAAATTCCTAAAATAATATAAATAGTAAAATATTAAGCAAGAGCTTTGATAATTATCTCTGGAAGAACAGGTTTAAAAGTCATACATAAAAAATGCTAAACTGACTTTACATCTATAAAAAGTGAAGTGAAATCTACGTCCGATTTGTAGCAGAAGTGAATTTACATAATGTCTTACCTGCTTTAAAGGTCAAGCCATAAGTATAAATATGTATACCTATACATTTTGCTATATTTCATGTATAGTAATAAGCTTTATATTTCACCTGTGGTACTCTTCAGGACAAATGGTAATCTCCACATTTGTGGGAGGGATTGTGCCTCCCTGTCAGCCCCAACTCAGAGAGGTGAAACTCCTCAGCCAGGATGGAGTCAGGAAGGAGGTAACAGGAGAGTGAGAACAAACAGCGATATGTTTAAGCCTTTTGCACTATAATAAAGGACATAGAAATATGGATTTATTACATGAACATTAAAACTGGAGTTTCTATTATTTATACAATCAGTTTTGTTACACTATAGAGAGATCTGTTAACTTAAACCTGTCATTTGCTACAACATTTTTACAAAAGTTGGAATGTTGTCCGCACAGACCTAGGGTGTACCCTAAGTGTAATAAATTGAGATATGAGAATAATTATTATACCTGTGGCACTTATACCCCGTTTTCTCTACAACGTGTATAGCTATGCTAATTTGTATATTAGAGACGTGGGGGGTGCTCCCTGAGAGTTGAGTTAAATTGTTACAGAAAAATACCAAAGAGATGTAAACAAGAACTCTCCTATAGTGGGGCACTCAAGAAGTGCTGTATATGGTGTGCAACAAATGGATCAAAAAAGAAAGAAAATAACTTAACTTTTATTAAAGACCAAACATTAAAAATTACATGGAGAGTATTCTCTCTCAGTCTAAAAAGGCGAAATATTGACACAATAAATATAATACAACATATAACAAGTTAAAAGGTATAGGTGGCCTAGAAACTCCAACGGTCCTCAACTCTTTCTGTGGGAGAAAAAATCTATGTGAGAATAAAACTCAAAGAACAGAAAGTCAAGACCTTAGGGCGTGTTTCGTGGTTCTGCTGCCTCGTATGTGCTATAGCATTGTATACGAGGTGAGAGACCCTTACTCGCGCCAGTCTCTAGAGTCACAGACAGTGCCAGAGCATCCGCATAGAGTGTCTGATTCACTTCTGCTTTTGGTTGATGACAGTATATTCAGTGCAGCCAATGAGAGAGTTACTGACACTCTACTTTCTCTGGTGATGAAATGAACAATAGATGGCAATATGTTTATATTATGTCTGAGTAATTTAAACTTTCAAACAGTTGTGGATAGAGATAAATGCTGTCTCTGTTCACTTAGTCTATTCAGTATTGTGATATGCTCAGATACTCATAGTGAGACAATCGCTTAGATGTATCAAGGCTCTTAAATTTCAACTGTCATGGTTGACTACGATTTGCTCTTAAATTTAGTGACCTAGAGAAAAATAGAGAATGAAAGACAAGACTGTACAGCAAATTTCGTGGTTCTGCTGCCTCGCATGTGCTAATGCATTATATGCGTGGTGAGAGACCCTTACTAATGCTAGACTCTAGAAGTGCAGACAGTGCCAGAGCAATACGCAATGTGTCTTATTCACCTTCAATACTGGCTGATGATGCTACGGTCAGCGCAGCCAGTTTGAGGGTTACTGACACTATGCTGTCCTGGTGTTGAAGGGGAACAGGAGTAAGTTGCTAATCGAGTTCTTTCAAGTTAAACAAGGTTTCTGGCTTGTGACTTGGGTAGGATATTGTCTTCTTGTTTGTCCTGGCTTCTAGTAAAACAATGGCAGTCCAGTATCTGCTGTCTTCGACAGATACTGGACAACTCTAGAACAATGGGGGGCAAACAATGGTATTTATCTTTCCCATAGACCAGAGTCCATGCTCCATGATTACATAGCTTTACGTAAACAAGACAGTCTGATACATTCAAGACACTGTTTGTGAATCGCCTTTCTATGCATATGAGAGGTTTGATTAATTTATGTGTGAACAGTAACTTGCTATTGAAGGATGTACAGACAGTGTGTGAGTTGTGCACTATATGGGTAAAATATTGAATATGGCTTTTGTGGCTTTTCTGTGTGAATGCGCATGTTACCGTATTTACTCATACCACGTGCGAACACGCAAGACCGCGTGAGCGATTATACGTAGCTTGCGAGTATGTGTACGCACGGCAGAACAAGCACCCGCACGGAGGCCATCTGTGTGGTGTTTGTACGTGATGAGTGTGCCCAGTCAATAATAACTGCCACACATAACTAATAAACTGAAAATATTATCTATACATTATATACAAAGTTTGGATGACCGGGAGAGAGTTGTAGGTAGGAAACATGTAGCCTAGTGGGATAGGAAAAAGCATGTATGTATGAATCAATGTCTGAGGGGCATGTATCATCGTGCCGTATATGTTCTAAGTAAGCTTCGAGGTATTGCAAAGTATACATTAAATCCTTATCCCATATTAAGGGTCTGTACATGGGCAAACAAACACTACCGAGCTCTTTTCGGGCAAGGGCTTAAACTCCTCACCCTTTTCGGCTTCTTATTTCCAACAAATGGGGAGCACATTTATCTGATGATACATGGAGGGAGAACATATGTGAGTGCTACTATATGTGGATAACACCTGTCGACTATGTGTGCCATTAACTGAGGGTTGCAGAGATGAGGGTAAGACACATATAAAAAAATACATTCACATAAAATTGGGTATGGTTGACTTTTTTTTTCCGGTTGGATGTTTCTGGGTAGAGGGGGAAACAGAGAGAAATGGTGAAAGAAACAGGCCATGAAATTCATTTGTAATCCTTACCATAACACTGTTTCAACAGATGGGTCATAAATCAAGTCTGCTGCTGTAACAATGCCCTCGCTCCTTAGACTCATTAAATTTGTGCTGTGCTTGCGCCGCGTCAAAATTCGAACACACAATATCAGACCAATAATTATGATGACTCCCAGGATACAAAAGAGAAACTTTCCCACATTGACAATAACATTCTGTGCCTACTCTCCTAACCCTGAGAACCACTTGCGTGGGTTCAACCATGAGACCCAGCCGGTCAGTTCATTACCCACAGCCGTCAAGGTAAGGTTGTGTTTCCTCCTGAACTCCCACTTCAACTGCAAGATCTCGTCCATCTTTTGATCGATGATCTCCGTGGGGTCATCAGTGCTATTCGTAATATACGTACAGCACTTCACACCCTATTGAGTTGTCAGGGAAACACAGTACCCACCTGTCACAGCCGTAACTAAATTAAGGACCATCCTGTGCTGGACCAGCTCCTTCTTGTAGGCTTGTAACTCCCTTCCCGTATACCTGAAGGTGTCATCATACATCTCTGTGATATTATCTATGAAGTTCGCTAGCGCATGTATGTACCTATAATTTATAGTTCCTCTGGCAGTACAGGTGATATCTAATGCGAGAAGGAACTGAATCCCGGTGGATTCATGGATCAAATCAGAGGCTGCATGCTCTGCCCTATCTATGAGGTGTCTCTTGATGATGTGTTCATAATGGGTATGAGTATAAGGAGTCTGAGCGTTGCGGTGAATGTCTTTCATTTTATCGTGCGCTATGGTCATGACCTCTGGTAGTACTCTCCCAATTTAGCACAACCCCTCAGAGCTCGGAGTAAGCCACTTGTACGCTTTCCTCCCACATATGAAATAGGCATCATCTGGGAGAACATAAGGGACAAAATGTAACAACACCATATCACAAATCTTCCTGATAAAGAAACCAATCCCTAGTTCTCTCATTTGTTCAGTACAAGTATTGGGCTGGATGATGTGGGCACAATAACCCTGCAACACTTTTCCAACCCACATGGTTTTGTTTTGATCCCACGTGTATACCTATACCGAAAATACTGGTGGCTATCTTGCGTACAAGTTCAGAGTCAATAGGTATCCTATCAGCTCTGTGTGAAAAGGTCATTGTCTGGTTATTCCAAGTCACTTCCCAATTTCCTGGTTTTCGGAAATTGGAAACATTAAAACATAATAGTGATCTATCGACATGGTACTGGTGGAGCTTCAAGCTAGGGGGCCTAGATATATTGAATTTCTTGTCCACCGGTCTCCCACCCCGTAATTCGAGTACCTCATCTATCGTTAAAGGGTATGGCACTAATCCTGACTTGCTCTGTCCTTGAGGTACCTGTGAGTACACCCAACATTCTGTCTGGTTTAAGACTTTACCCACTAATGAGTGGTAATCACTCAATGGATGTCAGCCAATGTCGATATTACTGTTTGACTGACATCTCTGGATGCACCCATCTTCGACTATGTTCTCGCAATGCTTACATATACAATATTCATCAGACAATAACCCTTCACATTGCCTCCGAGCCCCGTGACTACCAGATCGCTTACTGATACCAGCCTTTACTAGAGTGATGTGCTGCTCCTGAGACTCTACAAATCTGTACTCGCCATCAGAACCCATTCCAGATCCTTGCTTGACGTCTCTGGGACCCTCACAAAAACATATTGTCCTGATCAAAAACAGAGTTACCAGAAAAACCCGAAACGCAGTCTCTTGAGGTAGATCCATTTCGTTTAGGAGCAAAAAGAAAAATAAGAAGGGAACAAACTAAAAGAAAAATGCAGTGGGGGTGAGGTGAAAAAAGAAAAATGGTACGACAACCATCTTTGATTTTGTGGTTCTCCACGCTCAGATGCCGTTTCAACAGTCCTGCCTCTCAGCTTTCCCGGAACACATTCTCTAGTGATACGAGGTTCTCCTCCCCTTGCTCTTTGTCATGAGTTTTCTCAGGGTCAGCAACCTTCTTGCAGTGGGACGAGTGGACCCAAGTCTCTCTGTCGGCAACCTTTAGTGCTGTCGTGCTGGTCAACAAAACTTGATACGGTCCTTCCCACCTGTCTATGAGGCAACCTGAGCGTAAAAAAATTCTAATCATCACATAATCCCCAGGCGCAATGTCATGACAATTACTGATCGGTAGGTCTGGAATCACCAGCTTTAGATTCCTTTGTTGATTTCTTAGCTGCTGGCTCATCCTAACCAAATATTGCACAGTTATTTCGTTATTGCACTTGAAATCATCCTGGGGGTCTATCATTACATGGGGTTGTCGACCAAAAAGAACTTCGAAGGGTGATAAGTTAAGCGGTGACCTGGGAGTGGTTCTGATGCTGTAAAACACTAATGGTAAGGCCTCTGGCCACAATAATCCAGTTTCAGCCATTACCTTGCTCAGTTTATTCTTAATAGTGCTGTTAATTCTCGACACCTTCGCACTCGCCTGTGGCCGGTACGGAGTAAGCAGCTTGCTATTAATACCCATCATGTTGCACATGACCTGAAAGACTTCACCTGTAAAATGGGTACCCCTATCACTTTCAATCATTCTAGGGATACCATATCTGCACACAAATTCCTGCACGATTTTATTTGCAGTGAACACTGCAGGAAAAAGAGAGAAACCCAGTGGCGCAAAAGTGAAAAGAACAAATTAAAAGCACATCTTCCCTGTAAAAATGTCCTCCGTGTTTTCTTCAACTTAGATAGTTTCCTTTTTGAAGATCCGCTCTGAAGTAAATTGTACCTCGGACAAAAGGATAATTTCCTTAGTGCAACACTGTGATTATAAGTGGGTAACACTCCTATAAAGCATATAGTGTTTACACTCACATTCAATTAGATATATAAATGCCCATAATCCTTCACATCTGGAGTAAACTTCTTTTTAGTCCTTCATCCAGTATGAAACTCAAAGATAAAGGAAAGGGATTTAGTGCAACACCGTTTGTTAAAAACAAAGATAATTTATTCAAGGTCGCACTTACAGGATATAAGATTCATATAAGCATATAACAAAATCCCCAAAGGAAGATTGAGTTCTCACGGTAGGTAGAATAAACTTCTTTTAATCCTTCATCCAGTTGTAACTCAAAGGTAAAGGAGAGGGGTTTAGTGCAACACCGTTTGTTAAAAACAGAAAGAATTTATTCAAGGTCGCACTTACAGGATATAAAATTCATATAAGCATATAACACCAAGGGAAGGTAGAGTTCTCACGGTAGATAGAGTCCGAGCCAGCCGGTCCAGGATCGTCGTAGAGAACAGGTTGTTTCACCCTCACAATGGGTAGAAGAAATGTCCAGAACGGTACCACCTGCAGGTGGACATTTCTTCTACCCATTGTGAGGGTGAAACAACCTGTTCTCTACGACGATCCTGCACCGGCTGGCTCGGACTCTATCTACCGTGAGAACTCTACCTTCCCTTGGTGTTATATGCTTATATGAATTTTATATCCTGTAAGTGCGACCTTGAATAAATTCTTTCTGTTTTTAACAAACGGTGTTGCACTAAACCCCTCTCCTTTACCTTTGAGTTACAACTGGATGAAGGATTAAAAGAAGTTTATTCTACCTACCGTGAGAACTCAATCTTCCTTTGGGGATTTTGTTGTATGCTTATATGAATCTTATATCCTGTAAGTGCGACCTTGAATAAATTATCTTTGTTTTTAACAAATGGTGTTGCACTAAATCCCTTTCCTTTATCTTTGAGTTTCATACTGGATGAAGGACTAAAAAGAAGTTTACTCCAGATGTGGAGGATTATGGGCATTTATATATCTAATTGAATGTGAGTGTAAACACTATATGCTTTATAGGAGTGTTACCCACTTATAATCACAGTGTTGCACTAAGGAAATTATCCTTTTGTCCGAGGTACAATTTACTTCAGAGCGGATCTTCAAAAAGGAAACTATCTAAGTTGAAGAAAACACGGAGGACATTTTTACAGGGAAGATGTGCTTTTAATTTGTTCTTTTCACTTTTGCGCCACTGGGTTTCTCTCTTTTTCCTGCATTGTATTTTCATGGTTTTTTGGTGAGCCATTTGAGTTATCTGGGCTGCATTATAAGTGTCTGTGCGCAACTGTTTTCTTCTAGTAATTTTCCTTCCTATCTTTTGCAGTGAACACAGCAGTATTTGTGGCAGCGAGGAATGCTTCTACCCAGTTTGAGAACACATCAGTACATACTAACACATATTTTAAATTCCTACAGGGTGGTAACTGTATGAAGTTGATTTGTATTACCTGAAAAGGTCCGTCTGTAGGAGGGATATGGGGTGGCTCTGTTGGTACTGTCTTACCAATATTCTTCCTCAAGCAAGTAAGACATGTCATTGCTTTCTTACCTGCATGAGAAGAGAACACTGGTGCACTCCAGTAGGCTCTTACCAACTTGCACATACTTTCTTTGGGTCTGGGACTCAGGGTCGACAACAAAAAGGTTGACACACCTTAGGTCGACGCCAATTGGTCGACACACCTTAGGTCGGCATGGACAAAATGTCGACATGGACAAAAGGTCGACAGGAACAAGGTCGACATGGAAAAAGGTTGACATGAGTTTTTTATGTTTTTTTGGTGTTGTTTTCTTCATAGAGTGACCGGGAACCCCAATTAGTGCACCGCGTCCCCTCGCATGGCTCGCTTCGCTCGCCATGCTTCGGGCATGGTGCCTTCGCTTCGCTCGGCACAGATTACCGTTCCAATCGTAGTCCACGTGGATCGTTAAGTATGAAAAGGTTCCAAAAAACAAAAAAACTCATGTCGACCTTTGTCCATGTCGACCTTTGTCCATGTCGACCTAAGGTGTGTCGACCAATTGTCGTCAACCTAAGGTGTGTCGACTTTTTTGTTGTCGACCTGGAGTCCGGATACCACTTTCTTTACCTAGATGAGTCAGACCGTGTGCCGCCTCAGCTAGGCTTGGGAGATATGCTCTGGGGGCCACTGGCTTACCGTGTCAATCTGTCCAAAGTCCTGAGGACTCCTGACCATATCCCTTTGTCTTCCAGACTGCCTTTTCCTGTAGGGAACACAAATTTTGCATTTCAATTAACTGTTGCGTGTTAACTGTGTTGAATGTCATCAGTGATGTGATGTCAGTTTGTATGGTGGTGCTTGCTGCAGATGTTGTAGCTTTGTCTGCCCGGCTGTTACCAAGTGAAATTGGGTCATGGTTGTGAGTGTGTGCTTTACACTTGATAACAGCCACTCTGTTTCCTGTATTGCCATCAGAAGCCTTTTGATGTGTGCTGCATGCGCTACAGGTGTGCCAGCTGCCGTCATGAAATTTCTGAGGCGCCACAGGGCCCCAAAATCATGCACCACTCCAAAGGCGTACCTAGAGTCCGTGTATATATTAGCTGACTTACCCTTTGCCAACTCACATGCTCTGGTCAGTGCTACCAGCTCAGCGACTTATGCTGAGTGCGGTGGGCCAAGGGGTTCAGCTTCTATGATACCTTTGTCATCTACAACTGCATATCCGGTGTGCAGGTCTCCCAATTCCGTCTGTCTGTGGCAACTACCGTCGTTGGAGAAGGTAAAGTCTACGCCTTCCAATTGTCACTGATGTCAGGTCTCGCAGTGAATGTTTGGTTTAGGTATTCCACACAATCATGCGTATCAGTATCTGCACTAAATCCTTCTTCACCATTGTTCTCATCCTCCACCCTTTGTGCATGACCAGGCACACTTGGCAAGTAAGTTGCAGGATTTAGTGAGCTGCATCTCTTAATGGTGATGTTTACAGGGGCCATCAGTGATAATTCCCACTTTGTAAACCAAGCGGATGAGACATGTCTGGTTTGGGCGGAGTTTAGCAAGGCTGATACTACATGAGGTGTATAGATGGTCAAGTCGTGTCCTTACACTACGTCCTCGCTTTTACTTACCAGCAAAGCTATGGCTGCAACATTTTGCAAACAAGTGGAGAGAGACCGTGCTACAGTGTCCAACTGTGCACTGTAGTAGGCTACCGGTCTGCTGGCTTCACCATGTTTCTGTGTTAAGACTCCTGCCATGCACCCAGCACTTTCAGTACTGAATAATTCGAAGGGCTTCTCATAATCTGGCATACCTAATGCTGGTGCCTGTGACAAGCACTGTATTAGTCTCTCAAATGCCAGTTTGGACTCATCTGTGTGAGAGACCCATTCTGGTTTATTTGAAGAGACCATTTCCTGCAGCGGTAGTGCCAGTATAGAGAACCTTGGAATCCAGTTCCGACAGTACCCACACATTCCGAGGAAAGTGCGGATCTGTTGCTGAGTTTGTGGCAGAGTCATGTCACGAATGGCCTGTATTCTATCTGCAGTCAGGTGCCTAAGTCCTTGCGTCAAGCAGTGTCCCAAGTATTTAACCCTATTCTGACACAACTGCATCTTATCCTTTGAAACCTTGTGTCCTGTCTGGGAGAGATGAAACAGAAGTTGTTTAGTAACTGCCAAGGACGACTCGAATGAGTCAGAGCACAACAACAAGTCATCAACATATTGTATTAGCACTGACCCACTCTCAGGTTGAAAATATTGCAAACAGTCATGTAAGGCCTTGGAGAAAATACTCGGGCTGTCAATGAAACTTTGGGGGAGACGAGTCCAGGTGTACTGTAGTCCCCTGTAAGTGAAGGCAAAGAGCTATTGACTGTTAGGATGGAGAGGGACAAAAAAGAAAGCGGAGCAGAGATCAATGACAGTGAAGAATTTTGCTGTATAGGGAATTTGCATGAGGATGACAGCTGGATTGGGCACTACGGGGAATTGGCTCTCAACTATCTTGTTTATCCCTCTTAGATCCTGCACTAGCCTGTAACCCCTCCCCCCACCCTTTTTCACAGGGAAGATGGGACTACTGGCTGTGCTGGGCGTCCTGACTAGGATGCCCTGCTGTAGCAGCTACTCTATGACGGAGTACACTCCTAATTCTACCTCTGGCTTCAGAGGATGCTGGGGAATTTTTGGAGCTGTCCTGCCATCTTCTACTTGTGCTGCTACTGGGCCTACATTCACCATCAATCCAGTATCCTGTCCATCTTTGGTCCAAAGGGAACCCGGTATTTGCAAGATCATTTCCTCTACCTTTGATGGACACGTCTCTATAACAGTAGAGTGCAACATTAGTCTTTGAGGGGTGTCTAATATATCTTGCACCTCCTGTGCATGATTCTCAGGTATATCTAAGAATACACCCTCAGGGGTACAGTATATGACACACCGCATTTTACACAACAAATCTCTGCTGAGTAGATTAGTCGGAGCCGATGCAGCCAACAGAAAGAAATGTTTAGTCTGCAAGGGCCCTATCGTAACCTCTGCAGGTCTACTCAAAGGGCCGAAATCATTTTACCCGTGGTTTTTACACCTGTGGTGGAATGTAACACTGATCTGGCCGCCCCTGTATCTACAAGAAAAGGTAGTGGTATGCCAGCTACATCAATTATGACCTCAGGTTCACTACCAAGGCTAGCTATCAATTTCACTGGCTGTAGACTACAGGTATGGCCCAACCTGTAGTGGGACCCTCCCGCAACACATTGGCAGCTACAATATGTGAGGGGGTAACTGTGAGATTTCGGGGGCCTGCCAGTCCCTCCTGGGTGGGTACCTCCTTGTTTCCCCTCTATGCAGCTCATAATCCCTTCTATGTGGTTCCTGGTCCCAACTATGTGTATTGTAGCGTGGTTCGTATTCAGGTCTAGGGGGTCTATATACGCTATGTGTCCCACTACTTCTGCAATCTCTAGCAAAGTGCCCTTCCTTCCTGCAAAGGTAACATATTACTGACCTTGACTGACCATCAGGGATATGGGGTTTGGGCTGATGTGGCTTTCCTGTAAGAGCCTGTATACTTACCGTCATCAGCTTATCCCCTTGCGACTCCCTGTGTTTAGTGATATTACAATAATGCTCGATAGCGGACTCTCTTAGCGCAGCCACCGAGATACCGCTCCAATTTGGCAGAGAGGTTTGCACCCTTGTCCTCAATGCCTCCTTTAATCCATCCATTAACACAGAGACTGCTATCTCCCTGTGATTGGTATTTTCCTTAATATCCTCTCTCCCTGTGTATATAGCCATTTCCTGCAGTGCTCTATGGAATATTCAGCTGCCAATTCACTGTCCTTCTGTCTTATGGAAAAGATTTTATTCCATTTAACAACAGTAGGGAAGTACAGTCCTAATTGTATGTTAATTTGCCTTGCATTCTCCTGGTTATATGCATAAGTGAGAGGCACTTCTACATCTAATTTACAATCAGTAATGAATTTTGGGATGTCAATATTTGGGGGTAGACTCACTCTGAGCACTGTCCGCCAATCCTTGTTTGTGTGTTTGTGGGCTCATGGGCGTTACCCAATTCTTTAATGAATTTCTGGCATCCGACTAGATCTTTTCTGGGATCAGGGAATTCTGACAAAATTGACCTCAACTCTGATCGGGACCAAGGACACTGCATAGCAATGTTCCTGATGGGAGTTACTCCCTGACTATCACTTCTCCCATTGGGAACTGCAATCACCCTGACTGGATTTAACTCAACTACATCATTTTGGTTTGATTCTATAATATGGGGAGCTATTGTCTCTGCATAATGAATGGTACCATACTTACCGGTGGACACAACCTCACTCACCCCTCCACTGGGGGTATTGCTACTTCTCTTGGTGGTTGGGCCGTGCCCACCTGGGTTTCCTGTATGGTGGCTGCTAAAGAGAGTGCCGATATCGTGCTGGGCTCATCCTCCTCACAATCCTGGGGAAAATTCAAAATGGGATACAACTGGCAAGGGTTAGGGTTAATACATTGATTAATCATTTTACTATTCTTTACCAATGCACCATTGGTTGTAGCCAATTTCTCCCGATCGACATATGGCGGTGGTGGTGCGCTCGCAATCGCTTTACCGCTAGGTTTGGAACTGGCTGTGCAAGCCAGTTCCCTTTGCACCTCCCCCTCTTGCTGCCACAGGTTTAAACAGTCGGTATGTCTGATCCTTTGTTTTCTAGCTTTGATCAGACATATTCTAATCCTTATGTTCTGTAATACCTCTGGTTTAAAGCTACCCACCCTAGGGAATGATGCCCTATCTTCAGCAGTCATACATACCCATTCATTGCAATAAGCCTCCGTGTGTGGACCATACTTCTCACACATAATAAACCTTGCTGACCCCCTGGGCCGCAACTCTTCAGCCTGAACCCTCACTGCTGTACATCTCTCACTTGAGCACCTGGCTCCCATATTACCAGACTACACAATGCAAGCAGATGGTGAAAGTCCTCCGAGTGCTCTTCACCCACTCTCGCCCACGTTGGCCAGTACAACGATACACTGTCGATAGTGGATTGCAATGTACCCAACCTAGGGCTCCTATAAGACCTTACAGCACCGCAATTTCTTTTCGGTGGAGGCTCTGTTGGAATATTTTCCTGAGAGAGACAGCGAAAAATTTATTTTCGGTATCTTTCCACTGGAATTTTTTGTAGGGAGAGAAACAACCTATCGATACCCCTTTCCAGTGGAAGCCCACCAGGGATATTTCCTGTAAAGCGAAAAAACCCTTGTTTACACAATCACGTTTGTGTGCTCCCCACAGCGCATATGACACAATAATATCACGGTGTGCTGTGTAGAACACACGGACGTGCGGTTCAATCGCACAGCCTATAGATACTAGTTATCTATATGCCCTACGATTGCGGGAGTCGAATTCACAAGCTGCGCTCCTCAGCCGTAGCGTAACAAAAAACCTTTTAAACCTTTTTACTTCAATTCACAATTCTATATTCACAATTCCCTATCACGCTCCTGTGCAAGTCTCCTCACGACTTGCGTATTTCTCTCTTTATGTTCACGTAAGGTAGCGAACCTTACGTCGCTGGGCCTCTACTAACCCGGTGTTCCTACGGGACCTGAATTTCCGGGGTTCAGCTCCACTCACTCTTACTTTTACTCACTCAGATACACCTTGTTTTTCTTTTCTGTACAGAAAATATCACTCCCTGTGACCGGCTACCTTACCCCAGAGGTAATACAGTTTATACAAAATAGCAAGGTAATCTGCTTTTAAAATCGGATAGTTATGTGCTATTGTATTAAATGTATACTATCCCGCCTTTAATTGAACAAGTATTGTGTGATTTATTCCTTGCGCCCGTAATCCTACGCAACCTTGCTTAACCACGTGACCGTGCGCACCTTTACGCCACGTGCACGCTCCTTTACTTTGTCCGTACCACGTGTACAAACTTGCGCCTGCAACTCAATAAACCACACAATCTCTATAAATGTGAGCAATAAAACTACTATCGCTCACAAACATAACACACAATTTTTCCGTATAAACCTAAGCGACCAGGCCGGAACTGTATTTTGTGTTTTACAATTACACCCTTAACACAATATTTCAACTATCTATATAGCAAACAAATGTATCCGGTTTCAGATCTATAATGACTGTAATAACCTATGGCAACAATATGTGAGAGAGTATGCAAAGTATCGGTACGCTTTGTGTACGCTTTTTGCGTCATAGATTTTACACACAGATTTTAAATAGCTTTTTTCTTGTTTCCTCCGGGTTCCATCAGCACCTCTGTAGACAATACAAAGCAGACATGATCTAACAGCACAAAAGAGGGTTTTAAAACACCCAAGCAACCAGGGAAAGGTTTTATTTAAAGATGCATCTCCACCCTTTGCTGATAGCTCAAAGTCTGCTATGGTCTACAAGTCTATGAGTGTGTGAAAAACCAGACTGAGCCCCCAGTTGTTAAAGCTGATTAACTTACAGGACAGAAAAAGCAATACCTTTAACTTATATCTGTGTAGGTTGCTGCGACCGCTAAGCATGTGTGTGTAACCCCTAACAGATGCGTACATGTTGCGTAAGCACGCCGTCACGCTGTAAGCACGGAGTAGCTACACATGAGGCAGAATACACTTTATAACCCCTCTCAGGGAAGAAACACGACACCAATTGTATTTAAAACTGTTGGGATCTGACACACCAACAGTTATTTACTAAAAGGGGGTTACAACAATAATACAAATACAATAAGAGAAAGAGGCTACAATCAATGATACATATGTTTGTTTCACCAGCGCCACCCGGTCCTCGGTCAATCAAGATAGATGACCTTCAGAGAATGTGTGACCAGCCAGGCAGCTTGGCTTTTTATACATTTGTCCAGTTCATGATACAATAGACACTGTATGCTCTTCTTCCATTGGTTTGGGGGTGGGACATATCCTGTGCACTGGGGATCATTGGTCAGCTCAAGCGGTGGGCGATGGCTAAGTCTTGAGATGTGATTACTGTTGTTTACATCTGTGTTCCCGCCCCATAACCAGTTAAACCCACCACATTAATCATACATAAATCTGGTATTACTAATAACTTATTGTTGTAATATGCGACAATATCCTCATACCCACAGGATTACTGCTTATGTGACCCTGAACAAGATGATCCCACACATGATATGATTATCCATTTCCATCTTCAAGATATATATATATATATATATATATATACATACATACACACATATATATATATATATATACACAGTATATGTATATATATATATATATATATATATATATATATATACATACATACACACACATATTCCTGATATTACAATTAGAATATATATTACCATGAGTTTAGACTATAAATATTATACCTCTGATATATATATCTATATGGTATGTGCTTTTTGTAAGTTGTTAATTGAGTTCTTTCAAGTTAAACAAGGTTTCTGGCTTGTGTCTTGGGTAGGATATTGTCTTATTGTTTGTCCTGGCTTCTAGTAAAATAGTGACAGTCAAGTATCTGCTGTCTTCGACAGATACTGGACAACTCTAGAACAATGGGAGGCAAACAATGGTATTTATCTTTCCCATAGACCAGAGTCCATGTTCCATGATTACAAAGCTTTTTGTAAACAAGATACATTCAAGACACTGTTTGTTAATCGCCTTTCTATGCGTATGAGAGGTTTGATTAATTTATGTGTGAACAGTAACTTGCTATTGAAGGATGTACAGACAGTGTGTGAGTTGTGCACTATATGGGTAAAATATTGAATATGGCTTTTCTGTGCGAATGCGTATGTTACCGTATTTACTCATACCACGTACTAACACGCAAGACAGCGTGAGTGATTATACGTAGCTTGCGAGTATGTGTACGCATGGCAGAACAAGCACCCGCACGGAGGCCGTCTGTGTGGTGTTTGTACGTGATGAGTGTGCCTATAATATTTTCGACTTTGACAATATATATATATATATATATATATACACATACTGGACCGGTAAGCTCCACATTCATAATACCTTTGTTACTGTCACGATCCGGGTATCTGGACGCCATTACTTACCCTTCAGATGCCTCCTAAGGCTGGCTCAGCGTTCCAGGACCGGATCCCGCTGTTCCTGAGTTTCCACATGCAGAATGTCAGAGTGGTGATTTCATCAGCCGCGGCCTCCGCTGTGCCCGCGTGATTAAATGTGCGCTTGTCAGTCTGGCGTCTCCTGTCTCCTGTGGCCGGCGTCGCCATTACTGTTTCAATTCTCACATGGATTACAAACCAAACTTCCCTCCAAGTGTCTGCATGGGCGCAGCCATCTTGGATTTTGTCATCTGAGCATTTCCACCAATCTGCTGTCTGTATTGTTGATTTGCATAATTGCCTAGCCAACCCCTTCCTTGCTGCAGGTATAAGTAAGCTGTGCCTGAGCAAGGAAGGCGTCAGTGCTTTGGTTGTCAAACCTAGTTCCAGTTTGTCTCTCTCCTGTGATTGTCTTCCAGGTTCCAGCTCCTGTCTCCAGACTTCTGCTATAGAGACCAGCACCAGCATTCCATCTGCGGTGTAGCCTGACTCTCCGATCCATTCTGGACTCACCTGTTTCCAGCTACAACATCACCTGCTTCCAGCTCAGCTTCCAGCAGTGTACAGCTTCTCTTAAAGGGCCGGTGTCCTTTCTGCAGTTTACCACTCTCCACCGGTATTATTATTTCACCGCTCTCAAACAATCACCTGCTTCCAGCCCAGCTTCCAGCAGTGTATAGCTTCTCTTAAAGGGCCGGTGTCCTTTTCTGCAGTTTACCACTCTCCACCGGTATTATTATTTCACCGCTCTCAAACTCCAAACTTCATTATTATTTCATCGCTCTCAAGTTCGTTTATTATTTAACTGGTTCCAGCCAGTATCCACTCCGTACCAACAACAGTCTGGTTCCAGCCAGTATCCACAGCAGCCGTTTTACCTTCAGCAGCCAAGCCTTTCCTGAAACATCAGCTGGTACGATCCTGGGTTCTCTCCATTGCTACAGTCAGGCCTGGTAAGGACTTTCCAACTAGAAGATTATAAGAACTGTCTCACACTACCAGTGCCTGTGGCCCTTGCCACCCTGTAGTACCCAGGAATTGTATTTATCCTCTGTTGACTTTTATGTTTCCTTTTACTGCTGCTGTGTTACGGAGTTTGTCATAATAAACATCATTGACTTTTATCCTGGTTGTCGTGGTCACGCCTTCGGGCAGTTATTCTACATGTTACTTACATGTCTAGGGGTCTGATACAACCTCCCAGGTTCCATTACATCTCAGCCCCTACAACTGAGGCTGCCTCCCGTCAGCTCAGGCCCTCAGTTGTGACAGTTACCCTGTCAGTCAGACAAAGGGGACATCTTTATTGGTACCAAAGAACTGTATATGAGAATACAAAGGATACATTACGGCACTTCCTAGGATAGAACTTTAAGGTCTTTTTGGACCTTTTTTTAATATATATTTACATTTTTTGTCACGAGACTTAGCATACACATTTGTAACATTGGATACCATTCAATTATAGATGTATATGTATATAAAGAGAATGTTTTATGGAAAGTAAGTTCATTCTGTCTATAAATATGATATAAAATAAATTAATTATATATAACTTTACATGTCTTCAGTCAATATATGTACCTGAATTTTTTATATAGTGCAATTAGTCATTTGTTTCTATAATTCTCTATATGGTTAATTGAAAGTATAATATCTTTCTATTACCATAAAAATGTTTACGTAATCTGGCCTGTCAGCAAGCATTGACTCCGCGGCTGGGGACCATGCTGGCGCTGTACTCCTGCACAGTGAAAGTGGGAGCAGAGCCATTGGTGCACAGCTGCCAGCGGGGTCTCTTGCCTCATAGCTGCTGCATACCTTTACCCCGAGCAGTAAGCCCATCCGCTCCGCCCTGTAGTCTCCTCCGTCCTTGTCACCAGCATGTTCACCAGTAGCGGAGTTAATGCCTGCTGACAGGCCAGAATAATAGGGTGACATCGCAATTCAAAATGAAGTATTTGGGGGCCCCGGGACGGCTGTTCCTGTCGCCCCTGCCTTAATCTGGCTCTGGTCAACAAAGACACAGTTGGACCAGTATTGCTGCTTTTACACAACATTTTTTGACATTGGTCTGTGTTTACTAGATACGATAAGCGCCTGAATTTTTCGGTTTCTTTAGTGATATCCAGGCTTCAGCACAGAGGGTTAAATCAAAATAAATGAGGTACTAATTAAGTCACCTGTGCTCAAGCATGGATATCACTAAAACCTGGACTGTTAGTTTGCATTGAGAACAGAGGTTGGGAATGCATGTTTTCCAAAGACTGTATGAGCTTGTATTTGCTCAAACATACAGTACCTTGCTGCAGAGGTTCTCAAACGCGATCCTCCAGGCACCCCAACAGTCCAGGTTTTAGGTATATCCATGGAAGCACATATGGTTAAATCAAACTGACTGAGGTGCTAACTAATAGGCCCTACACACTGGCCGACAATCCTCAAAGATATGAACGATCTTGTTCATTATTGAATGAGATAACGTTCATATCTTTGAGTGTGGAGTCACCAGCGATGAACAATGCGCGGCCCCACGCTCGTTCATCGCTGGTGTGCATGCAGACCAATATGGATGATCTCATCCATATTTGCCTGCACTTCTATGGAGCCGGGTGACGGGGGGAGTGAAGAAACTTCACTCCCCCGTCACTGCCTCCCACCGCCGGGTCGGCAGTATCTGCCGTCGGGCAGCTCGTGGCGTATCGTTAAATGTGTAGAGCCCTTAAGTCACCTGAGGTCAAGCATGGATATACCTAAAACCTGGACCGTTGGTGTTGCTTGAGGACTGCGTTTGAGAACCTCTGACTTACTGTATTTGGCCTGTGTTAGAATGCCTCCATCCTGCATCGTTCCCCCATATGGGAGTAGGCAGGTGTGTGGCTGATCCAAGAAAATCTGTAGAGAACCAATTGGCATAGCACTCACTCTGAGTTAGCCTCGCTATGCTTTCCCTCCTCCTCAATCACTGGTACTTCCTCCCTTCTTTGACTGTACTATTTCCTACCCCCTCTGCTCTTCCATTCCTACTATGTCTGTCACCATGCTTGCCAACACTCCCGCATTCTGTGGTAGGCTCCCGCTCCATGGGCTAGTATTCCACTGCACCGGAAAGCCCACCCATTCCCCCAGAATCCCCCAGCCCCGTCTGAAATCTGGGCAGCGCATGCGTAAGTCTGGACGATATGGGGGATGAGCTTTGTGACCAACCACACACAGCAGGCACTTGACAGCATCATCGCACACCATAACCTGCAAGCAGTGACCTGCTCCCACCCACCAGTGCATCCTGCAGGCATGGGGATCACACAGCACAGTGCACCTCTCCCACGGTGGCAGGACTAGCAGCAGCGGAACCCTGCCCCCCAACCCCCCTGCACTTTGAAAGGCGCCGGCAGAGTGAGACATCTGAAAGGGAGAGTGATGAGGGAACTGGTGCAGAGAGCCTGTGGTGGGAAGATTGAAAGTCTGGAAGCAGTTCTCGGAGGAGAGGCTGGAGGTGGAGAAGGAGTGCCTAGTCCCAAGTTGAGTGTTGGGGTTCTACCTGCAGATATAGGTAAGTGTGTGTGTGTGTGTGTGTGTGTGTGTGTGTTATGCACAGGATCCCCTGGTATGAATCACAAATCATCCCATGTCACATTTCAGGGGAGATACACACAGGTAGAATAAATACTGACTTTATACAAGGCCATACAAAAGCCAGATCTGGATTTAGCAGGAGGCTTGCGTTTTTTTCCCAAGCCCCTGCTCCCGTGTATATTGAAATACAGCTTCTGCACTCCACTGTCCGCCCCCAAGATTCTGGACGTGTCCGGCATTAAAGGGGGCAGGACCTACAGGGGAGACATTGTGTTTACCGACTGGCCACCGGCACTGCCGCAGGGTTGTTAGGAAGTGGTGGCCGTTTTGTATAGAAGCACTAGCACACTGGGTGAGGCCTAACCCTCCCACAGCCTAAAGGTGCCCATACACCTAAAGATTTATCTTCCAAAATGGCTGTTTGGAACAAAAATCTGGTCATAGATGGGAGCAAATAACATGGATGGGAGCAAATGACAGTTAACGCACCCCTGAGTGACAATAGATATGTCCATAGGTGGAGATAAGCAAGCCCCATGGATAGAATGTGACACCCCCTCAATAACACATGGCGCATTAAAGTGCAATCTACAACTCACACCTTCTTGCACTATGAGAAGGTGTGAGTTGGTGCCTAAACTCGCATATGTAATGCAGTGCAAGTTTTTAGTGAAAAAATCTACCTGCATGCGAGGTCTGGTGGGGGAACTGCCAAGAAACCTAGTGGTTAAACTCGCACAATGTAATGTGAGTTTCATTACATTGTGTGAGTTTGACAAAAGCATGCACAGACCAGCGAGATCTGTGCATGCTCCTGTCTGTAAGGGGCCCCCCGCTCCAGCCATCCAAGGGCCAGGCATCAAGCCCGGGGCTATGGCTGCCACCCTTTGGCTGTGGATGGCGGCTTCATAGCTTCTTTGTACAATTTTTCAAATTTTTTTTTTTTTTGCTGTGGAACTACAAGTCCCAGCAAGCCTCCCTAGCAGGGCAGGAATCAAACTGCAAAACTGTATTTAACTTGCGAAAAACAGTGAACAATCGTAAAGCACCCGAAGGCTTAGGCACTAAGACAATGGGTTTATTTAATACGCTATTTGATTCCTCTATGACTCCTAGGTCCAGTATCTCCTCTACTTCTCATTTGACCGCTGCCCACTTTGCCTCGGGTATATGGTATGGCCTCTGTTTAATTACCAACCCGGGAGTAGTAGCAATATTATGCTGGGTGATTTGGATTTCCTAGGGAGGGCAGAAAACACATCCTGGTACCATGCTACTAAGTTTACCACTTCTTGTTTCTGGCTAGGACTCAAGGTGACTTCAATGGACACCTGACGTCCTGGGGTTTTCACAGCCACCAAAGAGGGTTGACTGGCACTTTCTTTCCAAAGCTTCAACAAATTCACATGGTAGGCTTGTACCTCTTTCCTTCTACCCTCCAGCTGTACCATATAGTTCACAGGTCCCGCTACCGCTGTAATCTTATAAAGGCCTCGCCACTGAACATACAGTTTACTTTCAGTAGCAGACACGAGTACCAGTACCTTGTCGCACGGATTAAAGGTTCGGTTGGCAGCAATAATGTCATAATGGCATTTTTGATGCTGTTGAGCCCTTTCCATATGTTCGTTCAGAAGTGGTACAATTTGCCTTAGCCGCCCATACAATTGGGACACAAACCAAATAATGTTATGTTCTTGAGATGATTACTGCTCCCACCCGTCTTCCAACAGGTTGTGCTGTTTTCCCTGCATTGCAATCCATTGGCTCACTCTGCTTTGGGCAGACCCGCTGTACATGCCTAGGCTCACCGCACTCAAAACGTAGAGCTGGAGGCAGGTTGTTGAGTCTAATAATGGGGTCCCTGGTTCTGGGCTTAGATACTGACTGTATCCCTTGCTGGACTGTATTCAATTTTTCCAAGGGTCAGGTACCTCTCAATCACCATTGCTAACTCCTCAAATGTCTAGAAGTCCGCTGCAGGGCCCAGTGTTGTACACCAGGGTCTAATATCCATATAGCATGGTCAAAAGCAATAATCTCTACTATACGTGGAGCTGTATGCTTCTCTGGCTGCAGCCACGCTTCGCTCAGTCTGGCTAGCTTGGCCAGCTGAACTCTTAGAGGCCCAGATGGGTTAAGCCCCCACTCATGAAACTCCTGGGCTTTTGTCACCCTACCCCTGCTTAGTATGGCCTTCAAACAAGGGTATATGAGCTAGCTTCAGCTACCGTTAGGTCAGTATATTCCCCTGTGAGTCAGGGAGCTATCCTGGCAGCTCATTCCTCCTCCGGCCATTATGCAGTGCATTGAAAAGTGCATAAAAACACCTCAGGGTGTGAGCTTTTGTAGCACCTCACACTCCTGCTCACCTTTTCGCATCTGCTCTAACTCAGCATGCAACAACTGTATTTGGGTTTGTTGGCTTTTAGTCAGATCTTGATGGCCTGTAGCCAATTCAGCAAACTTTCTCCAAACTTCCTTTATATTTCCCATATACAAATTTAGCAGGCTTAATTAAACGGTAAGGTAAGCCAGTTTCTCAGCACGCTATCTCAGTTGGTTATCCTGAACACTGCATATCATTCTATGGACTCCTGGCCCATACACAGTAATTGATAACCGCTTTATAGTGTGTACAGCTGGGTGGATCCATTTAGGGTTTGCTCCAGATACCGTCCAGCAATTGTGTCTCTGTTCAGAAGCCAAATGTGAAAGGAATGACATAGACAGAGTATAGTCCAACACATTTTATTTCCACCTCCGGCAGGATTCAGCTTCCCATGCAGGTTTTGTAGGTCAGATTCTACAGGTGGTTCTTAAAACAGCAATATTACATTCCAGGATCTGGTAATCACAAACAATGCATGTTCCAAATGCTCCTAACATAACCCTAGACTTCCTATTGACCAAAAGACAATTTTAAAGACAACAAAGAAGGTGAAATGATTAGCCCAGCTGTGGCTTACAACACACTCGGCTAAAACCCGGACCTGATTCCATCAGACCTGTTGCAGCTGTTCCAATCCTACAATAGCCTGCCATTCCACATTAACCTCATGTAGAATCATGCTGTCCCTGCCAGACTTGTTAAAGACCAAACAACCTAATGACGCACGATACAATGTTAGGTCATTTGTAGGCTTGCACACTGTATGCGCTATATTGTTTGTTTGGGAGTTCAAGGAAAATCATTGATGGCATTGTGTTGTTATACATTGTCTGATGTGTACCCAGCTTTCGTACAATTTAGTCAAGGGGCCAAACACAGCTCCATTCATGCAATTTTTACTTTTTCCTTCACTTAAATAGTTAATTTCTTCTGAGATCTCTTACTAAATAAACTTTCATAAGTAGTTGAGTTCTGCTTTGTAAACCACTTCTTCATATGCTCCTCAGAGTTTGAGAGAAAGATGGTTAACATTGATAAACGTTTAAGAAATCTGAAGTGATAAGGAATGAGCTCCTGATCACATAACTATCCCCCACACTGCATTTATACACACTGTGGAAAAAACTGATACAATTCAACTCTGCAGTCATGAGCTTCCAATTAAAGGGGGGTAGCAATGTTCACCTAATTTCTAAGTAATCTGACTAGATTGCTTAGAAATGAAGAACACATCACTCCCTGTGTAGGGTGTTAGCAACAGCGATGCACGGCCCCGAGCGTCGCTATCGCCGGCTCTAGATTTGGCATTGTAACCGGCAGTCTCCTGACCGCCGGTCACATAACTACATCCCAACTACATACAGCACTGCTTGCCCAGTGTTGTTATAAGTAGGCCCTGGATTTTTTGGATCCAAAAAACTAAAATTTGTTTATTTCAATCCATGTTCTAGGTAGAGATGTTTGCTGACCCCCATCATGGGTTTTGGTTTTGGATCTGTATCTCCTTTGTGTTTTGGAACTGTAGTTGGTTTTGCTAAAACTGCCCTTGTGGGTTTTTGTTCTGGATCTTTATTTTTTTTTTTTTTTTACAAATTCTAGAAACTGCTAAAATTATCGAATTTGGGCTGTTTTTTGTTCCTACATTATTATTAACCTCAATAACATTAATTTATACTCATTTACAGCCAATGTTGATCACCTCAGTTCACAATATTGTTTGCAACCAGTTTAGGTCAAAAGGTTGCACCGAGGTAGCTGGATGACTAAGCTAAGTGACAGCAGTGGGCAGCACAAACGGGATGTGTTTACTTTGCCGGCTGTCGGAGTCCTGGTGGTCTAGATACCGATGCAGGAATCCCGACAATGCCGCCAGCCGGAATCCCGGAGCAACAGAACTATTCCCACTCGTGGGTGCTCACAACACCCATAGAGTGGGAACAGATCCTGTGGCGAGCGCAAGTCACCAAGCCCGTGGCGTGGCGAGCGTAGCGATCCTGCAAGGGGACTCTTTTTGTACTTGCCCCACTGCCGGCATTCTGGCGGGCAGGATGCTGATGTCAGGATATTGAAAGCCGGCATCCCATCCACCGGTAAATCATACTGAATCCGCACAAACATATGGCACTTAAGCTTCCAACATGACACATCTAGGAAACAGAAGGGCACTGCAGTGGCAGACAGGGTGGCAGTTTAATAAACTATGAAAATGTTTGTCGTCTACACAAGAAGACAGTCAGCAATGCTCCAAACAGCGCATAATGCAAAGAAAAGAGGTGCAAGACTGAACTGTCCTTAGGTCCTGCCACCTACCCTTATGTTGTATCTATTAAACAGGACATGCAAAGTTTAACAAACTAATCACTGCAGTGACCGAAACTGCCTCTTGTGGCTGAAATTATTGGTTTGTTTGGGCCCCCACAAAACAAGCTACCAATGGTCTCTATGTACACAAACGAGCTGTACATAGGCAAGATGTCATCATCGTCATTATCATCTCCATCAGTGTGTACATCCTCTTCTTCACACAATATTCATTTGTGCCCGCTGGAATCCACCATTACAGGTGCCTCTGTATTTATTTGACGTAATTGCCAGTAAAGGTCTTCCTTGTGGAATTTGTAATTCATTTTGATGAATATCATCTTTTCCACATTTTGGGGAAGTAACCTCCTATGCCGATCACTGACAAGGTTCCCAGCTGCGCTGAGAACTCTTTCTGAATACACGCTGGAGGGTGGGTAACTTAAGCAAAGCAAAGCAAAGCAAAGCCAGTTTGTGCAAGGGGCTCCAAATTGCCTTTTTTTCCTGCCAGTAGTGAAATGGACTGTCTGATATGCCTATTTGGATGCTATCACTAAAATAATAGTCAACCATTCTTTGAATGGTGACTATATGACATGCAGTCATGGTAGACAGGTCACTAATTGTAAGTAGTTCCTTCAGTCTGGACCAGATGTAAAAAGTTTTTGCTGACTGATCTGCATCACCATTAAAGGGTCTCTTGGGAAAATTTAGTTTTTTTCCTGCCAGCTGAAGTTGGCAGAGAAACTAAATTAGGAGATGTTGCTGTGTCATGATCCACTTGGCTGACAATTTGCTCACCAACAGCTCTTTGCATCTCTTCAGATTTGTGTCCATTGAAAAGATAAAAACAATGTATGACTTAAACCTAAAATCAAGTATGGTTGTTAAAAATAAGAATTTACTCACCGATAATTCTATTTCTCGTAGTCCGTAGTGGATGCTGGGGACTCCGTAAGGACCATGGGGAATAGACGGCTCCGCAGGAGACTGGGCACACTAAAAGAAAGATTTGGTACTACCTGGTGTGCACTGGCTCCTCCCTCTATGCCCCTCCTCCAGACCTCAGTTAGGATACTGTGCCCGGAAGAGCTGACACAATAAGGAAGGATTTTGAATCCCGGGTAAGACTCATACCAGCCACACCAATCACACCGTATAACTCGTGATATTTTACCCAGTTAACAGTATGAATAACAACTGAGCCTCTCAACAGATGGCTCAACAATAACCCTTTAGTTAGGCAATAACTATATACAAGTATTGCAGACAATCCGCACTTGGGATGGGCGCCCAGCATCCACTACGGACTACGAGAAATAGAATTATCGGTGAGTAAATTCTTATTTTCTCTAACGTCCTAGTGGATGCTGGGGACTCCGTAAGGACCATGGGGATTATACCAGAGCTCCCAAACGGGCGGGAGAGTGCGGATGACTCTGCAGCACCGAATGAGAGAACTCAAGGTCCTCCTCAGCCAGGGTATCAAATTTGTAGAATTTAGCAAACGTGTTTGCCCCTGACCAAGTAGCAGCTCGGCAAAGTTGTAAAGCCGAGACCCCTCGGGCAGCCGCCCAAGATGAGCCCACCTTCCTCGTGGAATGGGCTTTCACTGATTTAGGATGCGGCAAACCAGCCGCAGAATGCGCCAGCTGAATTGTGCTACAAATCCAGCGAGCAACAGTCTGCTTAGAAGCAGGAGCACCTATTTTGTTGGGTGCATACAGGATAAAAAGTGAGTCAGTTTTCCTGACTCCAGCCGTCCTGGAAACATAAATTTTCAAGGCCCTGACTACGTCCAGTAACTTGGAATCCTCCAAGTCCTTAGTAGCCGCAGGCACTACAATAGGTTGGTTCAAGTGAAAAGCTGATACCACCTTAGGGAGAAACTGGGGACGAGTCCTCAATTCTGCCCTATCCATATGGAAAATCAGATAAGGGCTTTTACACGACAAAGCCGCCAATTCTGACACACGCCTGGCCGAAGCCAAGGCCAATAACATGACCACTTTCCACGTGAGATATTTGAGATCCACGGTTTTAAGTGGTTCAAACCAATGTGATTTTAGGAAACTCAACACCACATTGAGATCCCAAGGTGCCACAGGAGGCACAAAAGGGGGCTGAATATGAAGCACTCCCTTTACAAATGTCTGAACTCCAGGCAGTGAAGCCAGTTCTTTCTGGAAGAAAATCGACAGAGCCGAAATCTGGACCTTAATGGAACCCAATTTTAGGCCCATAGTCACTCCTGACTGTAGGAAGTGCAGAAAACGACCCAGCTGAAATTCCTCTGTGGGGGCCCTCCTGACCTCATACCACGCAACATATTTTCGCCAAATGCGGTGATAATGGTTTGCGGTTACTTCTTTCCTGGCTTTTATCAGCGTAGGAATGACTTCCTCCGGAATGCCCTTTTCCTTTAGGATCCGGAATTCAACCGCCATGCCGTCAAACGCAGCCGCGGTAAGTCTTGGAACAGACAGGGCCCCTGCTGTAGCAGATCCTGTCTGAGCGGTAGAGGCCATGGGTCCTCTGATAACATTTCTTGAAGTTCCGGGTACCAAGCTCTTCTTGGCCAATCCGGAACCACGAGTATCGTTCTTACTCCTCGCCTTCTTATTATTCTCAGTACCTTTGGTATGAGGGGCAGAGGAGGGAACACATAAACCGACTGGTACACCCACGGTGTCACTAGCGCGTCCACAGCTATCGCCTGAGGGTCCCTTGACCTGGCGCAATATCTCTTTAGCTTTTTGTTGAGGCGGGACGCCATCATGTCCACCTGTGGCCTTTCCCAACGGTTTACCAACAGTAGGAAGACTTCTGGATGAAGTCCCCACTCTCCCGGGTGTAGGTCGTGTCTGCTGAGGAAGTCTGCTTCCCAGTTGTCCACTCCCGGAATGAACACTGCCGACAGTGCTATTATGTGATTTTCCGCCCATCGGAGAATCCTTGCGGCTTCTGCCATCGCCATCCTGCTTTTTGTGCCGCCCTGTCGGTTTACATGGGCGACTGCCGTGATGTTGTCTGACTGGATCAGTACCGGCTGGTTTTGAAGCAGGGGTTTTGCCTGACTTAGGGCATTGTAAATGGCCCTTAGTGCCAGAATATTTATGTGCAGGGAAGTCTCCTGACTTGACCATAGTCCTTGGAAGTTTCTTCCCTGTGTGACTGCTCCCCAGCCTCGAAGGCTGGCATCCGTGGTCACCAGGACCCAGTCCTGTATGCCGAATCTGCGGCCCTCTAGAAGATGAGCACTCTGCAGCCACCACAGTAGAGACACCCTGGTCCTTGGAGACAGGGTTATCAGACGATGCATCTGAAGATGCGATCCCGACCACTTGTCCAAGAGGTCCCGCTGGAAGGTCCTTGCATGTGTCCAGAATCATCCCCAGGAACAGTAAGCGTGTGGAAGGAACCAGTTGTGACTTTGGGATGTTTAGAATCCAGCCATGCTGTTGTAGCACTTCCCGAGATAGTGCTACTCCGACCAGTAACTGCTCCCTGGACCTCGCCTTTATTAGGAGATCGTCCAAGTACGGGATAATTAAAACTCCCTTTTTTCGAAGGAGTATCATCATTTCTGCCATTACCTTGGTAAACACCCTCGGTGCCGTGGACAGTCCAAACGGTAGTGTCTGGAATTGGTAATGACAATCCTGTACCACAAATCTGAGGTACTCCTGGTGAGGAAGGTAAATTGGGACATGCAGGTAAGCATCCTTGATGTCCAGGGATACCATGTAATCCCCCTCGTCCAGGCTTGCAATAACCGCCCTGAGCGATTCCATCTTGAACTTTGATTTTTTTATGTATGTGTTCAAGGATTTTAAATTTAAAATGGGTCTCACCGAACCGTCCGGTTTCGGTACCACAAACAGTGTGGAATAGTAACCCCGTCCTTGTTGAA
Source organism: Pseudophryne corroboree (assembly GCF_028390025.1). Lineage (NCBI taxonomy): Eukaryota > Metazoa > Chordata > Amphibia > Anura > Myobatrachidae > Pseudophryne > Pseudophryne corroboree. The sequence goes on along the minus strand of NC_086447.1, from coordinate 573,919,567 downwards.
GTAGGGGCACTTTTACTATCACCTGCTGGGAATACAGCTTGTGAATTGCCTCTAGTACAGCCTCCCTGCTCGAGGGAATTGTCGGTAAGGCCGATTTGAGGAAACGGCGGGGGGGGAGTCGCCTCGAATTCCAGCTTGTACCCCTGAGATACTACTTGAAGGATCCAGGGATCCACCCGTGAGCGAACCCACTGATCGCTGAAATTTTTGAGGCGGCCCCCCACTGTACCTGGCTCCGCCTGTGGAGCCCCACCGTCATGCGGCGGATTTGGAAGAAGCGGGGGAGGACTTTTGTTCCTGGGAACCTGCTGCGTGGTGCAGTTTCTTCCCCCTTCCTCTGCCTCTAGACAGAAAGGACCCGCCTTTTCCCCGCCTGTTTTTCTGGGTTCGAAAGGACTGCACCTGATAGTACGGCGCTTTCTTAGGCTGTGAGGGGACATGGGGTAAAAATGCTGACTTCCCAGCTGTTGCTGTGGAAACAAGGTCTGAGAGACCGTCCCCGAATAACTCCTCACCCTTATAAGGCAAAACTTCCATGTGCCTTTTAGAATCTGCATCCCCTGTCCACTGCCGAGTCCATAAGCCTCTCCTAGCAGAAATGGACAATGCACTTATTCTAGATGCCAGCCGGCAGATCTCCCTCTGTGCATCTCTCATGTACAAGACTGAGTCTTTTATATGCTCTATGGTAAGCAATATAGTGTCCCTGTCCAGGGTGTCAATATTTTCTGACAGGGAATCTGACCAAGCAGCAGCAGCACTGCACATCCACGCTGAAGCAATAGCCGGTCTCAGTATAACACCAGTGTGTGTATATATAGACTTTTGGATAGCCTCCTGCTTTCTATCAGCAGGTTCCTTTAGGGCGGCCGTATCCGGAGACGGTAGTGCCACCTTTTTAGACAAACGTGTGAGCGCTTTATCCACTCTAGGGGTTGTTTCCCAACGTGACCTATCCTCTGGCGAGAAAGGGAACGCCATTAGTAATTTTTTTGAAATCACCAATTTCTTATCAGGGAAAGCCCACGCTTCTTCACACACTTCATTTAATTCTTCAGATGGGGGAAAAACTATTGGTAGTTTTTTCTCCCCAAACATAATACCCTTTTTTGAGGTACCTGGGTTTATATCAGAAAGGTGTAAAACCTCTTTCATTGCCTCAATCATGCCACGAATGGCCCTAGTGGACATTAAATTTGACTCATCGTCGTCGACACTGGTATCAGTATCCGTGTCGACATCTGTGTCTGCCATCTGAGGTAGTGGGCGTTTTAGAGCCCCTGATGGCCATTGAATTGCCTGGGCAGGCACGGGCTGAGAAGCCGGCTGTCCCGTATTTGGCCTGTCGTCAAATTTTTTATGTAAGGAGTCGACACTTGCACGTAATTCCTTCCATAAGTCCATCCACTCAGGTGTCTGCCCCGCAGGGGGTGACATCACATTTATAGGCATCTGCTCCGCCTCCACATAAGTCTCCTCATCAAACATGTCGACACAGCCGTACCGACACACCGCACACACACACAGGGAATGCTCTTAAAGGAGACAGGACCCCACAAAAGCCCTTTGGGGAGACAGAGATAGAGTATGCCAGCACACACCAGAGCGCTATATAATGCAGGGACTAACTGAATTATGTCCCCTATAGCTGCTATAATATTTACTGCGCCTCAAATCAGTGCCCCCCCTCTCTTTTTTTACCCTTTTCTGTAGTGTAGACTGCAGGGGAGAGTCAGGGAGCTTCCTTCAAGCGGAACTGTGAGGGAATAATGGCGCCGGTGTGCTGAGGGAGATGGCTCCGCCCCTTTTTCGGCGGACTTTTCTCCCGCTTTTTTCTGTATTCTGGCAGCGGTAATTACCACATATATAGCCTCTGGGGCTATATATTGTGGTTATTTTGCCAGCCAAGGTGATATTATTGCTGCTCAGGGTGCCCCCCCCCAGTGCCCTGCACCCTCAGTGACCGGAGTGTGAAGTGTGCATGAGGAGCAATGGCGTACAACTGCAGTGCTGTGCGCTACCTTGGTGAAGACTGACGTCTTCTGCCGCCGCTTTTCCGGACCATCTTCTTGTTTCTGGCTCTGTAAGGGGGACGGCGGCGCGGCTCCGGGAACGAACACCAAGGACTGGGCCTGCGGTCGATACCTCTGGAGCTAATGGTGTCCAGTAGCCTAAGAAGCCCAAGCTAGCTGCAAGCAGGTAGGTTCGCTTCTTCTCCCCTTAGTCCCTCGTTGCAGTGAGCCTGTTGCCAGCAGGTCTCACTGTAAAATAAAAAACCTAACATATACTTTCTTTCTAGGAGCTCAGGAGAGCCCCTAGTGTGCATCCAGCTCGGCCGGGCACAGAAATCTAACTGAGGTCTGGAGGAGGGGCATAGAGGGAGGAGCCAGTGCACACCAGGTAGTACCAAATCTTTCTTTTAGTGTGCCCAGTCTCCTGCGGAGCCGTCTATTCCCCATGGTCCTTACGGAGTCCCCAGCATCCACTAGGACGTTAGAGAAATATAGTGATCAGATTTCAAGAGATTGAAATACCCTTGTATCCTGACAAGAGAATGAAGGGCTTGATCTACAAGTCAGACATGCTTAGCAGAATCGCTTTGTTTCAGCTCCTCCTTCAGTTTCTCCATCTGCTTTTCTAAGAGTCTAATAAGAGGAATTACCTCACTCAAGCTGGCAGTATCTGAACTAACTTCACATGTGGCAACTTCAAAGGGTTTGAGAACCTTGCACAATACTCCACTGCACTTGAGTAAGATACAGACTGCCTCATTTCCCTATGTCAACGGTCGTTGTGTAGCCTTGGACGGTCTTTTGCTGCTCCTCCATTCGCTGAAGCATATAAAGGGTAGAATTCCACCTAGTTACTACCTCTTGCTTCAGCTAATGGCAGGGCAAATTCAACAGTACTTGCAGGCACTGCAATCTTCAACATACACTTACTGAACATCGAAAATGTCCCCAAATTTTTTGGCCCACAGAAAGCAGCTCCTGCCTGCTCCTGTCATTTTTTAAAAAGATTTTGCACCACTAAATTAGTTGTGTGAGCAAACCAGGGGACATGTTGGAATTCATGCTGTAAAGCTCTCACAATATTGGTGGCATTGTCCAAAATCACAAATCCCAAGGAGAGTCCAAGTAGTGTAAGCCATATTGCAATCATTTCCTGGAATTTTTCAATGAGGTTGTCAGCGGTATGCCTCTTAGTGAAACCGGTGATACAAAGAGTAGCCTGCCTCTGAATGAGCTGGCATATGTTAGATGCTGCTGTGGAAGGCAATACACCTACTCAGTGGGCTGTCATAGTCCTGTAATGTTTAGTTTGCCCTGTTTCGCATGTCCACATATCTGTGGTTAAGTGGACAGTGGGTACAATGGCATTTTGGAGACACTAGTTAAGTTTTTTTTAACATCCTTGTACATAATAGGAATTGCTTTTCTAGTGAAGTGGAATCTATATGGGATTTGGTAGTGGGGACACAGGACCTCAATTAACTGTCTAAAATCCACTGTGTTAATGACAGATACTGGATGCACATCTAATATCAGCATAGCTGTTATGGCGTCAGTAATCCGCTGTGCAACTGGGTGACTGCTGTCATACTCAGAGTTGGACTGGCCCACACGGGTACAGAGGAAACCACCGGCGGGCCCCACTGTCTGGGGAGCCCTTCCCCTCCACTATGGATCAGGTTCCAGACTGTGCACTTGAATTGTACATTATACATGTTACCTTATATCACTGACCTGGTCGAAGGGTGTTGTGGACTCGGGGCTTCTTCCGGTGACTGGGAAGAGGAACCGCTACTGGGTCGCAATAGAGATGGCCGGATGTAGGTCTTCTTCATACAGGATGAAGACGGTAAGCAGGAAGTACGGAGGAATGCTTGAAGGTCTCCTGAAAAACAAGACTAGTAAAAGTGCTAAGTGCTGAGGTACAGAGGTGCTGGTGTTATTGAGGTACTGAAGGCACTGAGATGCTGGAGGTGCTGAGGCACCGAGGTACTGAGGTTCTGTGGCACCGAGGTGCCGAGGCACCGAGGTACTGAGGTGCTGAGTTTCTCTGGTGTTGAGGCACCGAGGTGCTGAGGTTCTGTGGTACTGAGGTGCTGAGGCACAGAGGTGCTGAGGTTCTGTGGCACTGAGGTGCTGATGGCGCTCAGGCGCCTTGGTGGCACGGAGGTGCGTGATAGCGCTCGGGCGCTTGGAGGCACGGAGGTGCTTGATGGCGCTCGGGCGCTTGGAGGCACGGAGGTGATTGATGGCGCTCAGGCGCTTGGAGGCACGGAGGTGCTTGAAAACACTGAGACACTGGAGACACGGGTATACTGGAAGGCACAGCGGAAACAGGAACAAGGGAGCTCTGGAGATCACGGCTTCTGACAGGCAGAATGATGATACACAGGCGCCGGCTCCCTGCTCGCGTCTGGCTTTGAACCTCCCGCCTTAGTCTGATTGGCGGAGCGGGCAGATGACGTCAGCCCCGCTCCGCCTACCTAATCCAGAACAGCATGGCGGCGCCCTTGCTCCGGGAGCCGCCGGAGAGACCCGCCGACCCGACGCCGGACCCCCGAGGCCGCCGGAGGAGAGAGACGCCAGGCCATCCATGACACCTGCAGAGGTAAGCGCGGCCGCCGCTGCCTGCGGGGTGTGACAGTACCCCCTCCTCCAGGAGTGGCCCCTGGACACTTTCCGGGTTTAGTTGGATGTCTGGAATGGAAGATCCGAACCAGTCGGGGAGCCATTACCTCAGTAGCATTGATCCAACTTCTCTCTTCAGGACCATAACCTTTCCACTCTACCAAGTACTGTAGTTTTTTATGAAAATAACGAGAGTCAAGAATAGCTTTGATTTCAAATTCTGTCCCAGCTTCAGACACTGTAGTAGTTGGCCTAGGAGATGCTGAGTGGAACCGATTTAGAATGAGGGGGCGGAGGAGAGAGACGTGGAAGGAGTTTGGAATTCGAAGGTGGGAAGGCAACTCCAATTTGCAAACGACCGGGTTCAAGACTTGCCGCACTGAGAAAGGACCAATGAACCTTGGGGCAAATTTCATGGTGGGTACTTTCAAACGAAGATTGCGGGTAGAGAGCCATACCTTGTCACCAACCTTATATTGAGGAGCTGCTCGTCGTTTCCTATCCGCAAAGAATTTATAGCGACCGGAAACCCTCTTAAGATTGGCATGAACTCGGCTCCAAATTTGAGTGAAATGTCGGAGAGTTGAAGCTGCAGCAGGAACTTCTTCTGGAGGACAAATGGGCAACTCCGGTACTTGGGGATGAAATCCATAATTAATAAAGAATGGAGACTCACCAGTAGAAGAATGATAAAGATGGTTGTGGGCAAACTCAGCCCACGGCAACAACTCCACCCAGTTATCTTGAGAAGGGGAAAGGTAAATACGGAGAAAAGTCTCTAGATCCTGATTGACGCGTTCAGTTTGCCCATTAGTCTGTGGATGGTAAGCAGAAGAGAATTTGAGCTTAATTTGTAGAGTTGAACAGAGGGCTCTCCAGAATCTTGCTGTAAACTGTACTCCCCGATCTGAGACTATTTCCAGAGGTAACCCGTGCAGGCAGAAATGCTCTTGGATAAATAACAGGGCCAACTTGGAAGCGGAGGGTAATCCGGTCAACGGAACAAAATGTGCCATCTTAGAGAATCGGTCAATGATCACCCAAATGGTGTTATGACCCTTAGAGAGCGGTAATTCAGTAACAAAGTCCATCGAGATATGAGTCCAAGGCCTTTTAGGAATAGATAAAGGATGCAACAAACCTGCAGGCGGCAGACGTGGAGTTTTGTGCTGAGCACATTGAGGACACGAATTGACATACTCTTGAACATCTTTTTTCATAGTGTCCCACCAGTATGATCTTCGCAGAAATTCCCACATTTTCTGAACTCCCGGATGACCAGAAAACTTAGAAGTATGTGCCCACTGCAACAGTTTCGGTCGAAATTTAACTGGTACCGACATTCTTCCAGGAGGAGGACCCAACCTAGTGGGAGCTGCAGAAATAGAGATGGGACTGAGGATTAATGCCTTCCCCATTATATTCTCCTCATCAGAAGCCATCACTGAACGGGATAGGGCATCCGCCTTGGTATTTAGAGTTCCAGCCCGATACTTGATGATAAAGGAAAATCTGGTAAAGAAGAGCGCCCATCTTGCCTGGCGGGGGTTCAAACATTGGGCCGTCTTTAGATACAGTAAATTCTTGTGGTCCGTAAAAATTGTAATTAAGTGTTTAGCACCCTCCAGAAGATACCTCCATTCTTCCAACGCAGATTTAATTGCCAGTAGCTCTTTGTCTCCGATGGTGTAATTTAGTTCAGCAGGGGAAAACTTGCGAGAATGAAACCCACACGGATGCAACTTCCCATCTGAGGCGTACTGCGAGAGTACAGCACCTATGCCTACCGTGGAAGCATCAACCTCCAAAAAGAATGGTTTTAGGAAATCTGGCTGCTGAAGTACGGGAGCAGATATAAAGGCGGTCTTCAACTGTTTGAACGCTGCTACTGCTCCAGAAGGCCAATTGCTTGGGTCAGCCCCTTTCTTAGTCAGAGCCGTAATAGGTGCCACGATGGTAGAGAAACCTCTTATAAATTTCCGATAATAATTTGCGAATCCTAGAAATCGTTGCACCGCTTTTAAGGAAAGAGGTTGAGTCCAATCCCGGATGGCCGAGAGTTTCTCCGGATCCATACGCAATTCAGTTCCAGAAATAATGTAGCCCAAAAATGAAATAGAAGGAACCTCAAAGGTGCACTTGGAGATCTTGCCATAAAGATGATTCTTGCGCAACCGAAGGAGTACTTCTTTAACCTGTAGTCGGTGCTCAGAAAGATTCTTTGAAAAAATCAGAATGTCATCCAAATAGACTACTACATTCAGATACAACATATCCCGAAAGACTTCATTAATGAATCCTTGAAAGACAGCGGGGGCGTTGCTGAGGCCAAATGGCATTACCAGGTACTCATAATGCCCATCTCTAGTATTGAAAGCCGTCTTCCACTCATCTCCTTGTCGAATACGTATCAAGTTGTATGCCCCTCTTAAGTCAAGCTTAGTAAATACTCGAGCTCCACGCACTCTATCGAAAAGCTCTGTGATGAGCGGCAGAGGATACTTGTTTTTAATGGTGACTTCATTTAAACCACGATAGTCAATGCATGGTCTCAGCCCTCCATCTTTTTTCTTTACAAAGAAGAAGCCAGCTCCCGCTGGAGAAGTGGAGGGACGGATGAACCCCTTCTGCAAATTCGACTTAATGTACTCTGACATAGCTTGTGTCTCTGGAACCGACAAAGGATAAGTGCGACCTCGGGGCGGCATTTTCCCAGGAATGAGCTCAATGGGACAGTCCCAAGCCCTATGCGGAGGTAATTTATCAGCCGCCTGTTCCGAGAAGACATCTAAAAATTCTCGATAAGCCTCCGGAACTAACTCCACGTCCAACTTGGCCGATGCACGGAGTGGAACGACAGGAGTAAGACAATTCAATCGGCAGAAAGGACTCCAAGAAATTATTTGTGTCGACCCCCAGTCGACATGAGGGTTGTGTAGCCTGAGCCAGGGAAGACCCAAAACGAGATCATGAGACATTTCCTGAATAACTAGAAACTTCAGTTGTTCACGATGTAAAGCTCCCACTTGTAGCTGAATTGACTCAGACTGACTCGTAATCAAGGCGTTAGGAATTTGAACACCGTTAATGGCTGTAATAGTAATAGGTCGCTCGACCAACTGTAATTTCAAACCCAAACTCTGGGCGCAGGGGAGAGAAATAAAATTCCCCGCAGCACCTGAATCCAAAAGAGCCATAACGGTTTTGACTTCTGTTTTAGTAGACAAAGATACTGAGAGTAAACAGTCCACTTCTGGAGAAGATTGAGAAACCACACCCAGCTTGACTTCCCCGGAACAGGCTAGGATTGCCCGTTTCCCGGGCGAGCTTTGCAAGACTTGAGGAAGTGATCCGCGGCTCCACAGTAGAGGCAAAGTCTGTTCTCACGCCGACGCTGTCGCTCTTCTGGAGACAGTCGAGACCGATTAATCTGCATGGGTTCGTCTGGAGCTGTCGTAACCGATGGTTTAGACGGAGGAGCCCGGAATCTGCACCGATCAGACCGAGAACGTTCGCCAACTCGTTCCTGCATGCGGAGATCCACTTTCACACAGAGCGAGATCAACTGCTCCAAAGAATCTGGCAAATCTCTTGTAATCAATTCGTCTTTAAGACGGTCGGACAGCCCGTTCCAGAAAGCGGCCCGTAAGGCATCATTATCCCAGCGTAATTCGGAAGCTATGGTCTGAAAATGAATCACATACTGACCCACTGAACGAGAGCCTTGTCGAACTCTGAGAAGATCTGAAGAGGCAGCGGCCGTTCTGCCAGGCTCATCAAAGATCCTGCGGAAAGATGAGATGAAATTAGTGTAGCTGGAAACCAAAGGATCAGATCGCTCCCATAAAGGAGACACCCATTCCAGCGCTGAACCCTCAAACAAGGAAATAATGTATGCTACTTTGGATCGATCCGTGGGAAAGTTGTGTGCGAGGAGTTCAAACTGCACCTCGCACTGGTTAAGAAAACCACGGCAATTCTTCGGGTTGCCGTTGTAGCGAGAGGGAGTGGGAAGCTGAAGGCGTGACCTGGTACCGGACACTGCGTGAGCATTATCAGGAACGACTACCGGAGTGGGTACTGGAGCTGGAACCGGAACTACTGAAGCCAGGGAAACCTGAATTTGATCCAACCTGCCGGATAGTTCTTGGAGATACCGCATCACCTGGTTTTGCGCCGCTTCCTGACTCTGAACACGGGAAACCAGATCTTGGATGGCACTTGCTTCTGGGTTCCGATTCCCCGGGTCCATGTGGCCTGTGTATACTATCACTGACCTGGTCGAAGGGTGTTGTGGACTCGGGGCTTCTTCCGGTGACTGGGAAGAGGAACCGCTACTGGGTCGCAATAGAGATGGCCGGATGTAGGTCTTCTTCATACAGGATGAAGACGGTAAGCAGGAAGTACGGAGGAATGCTTGAAGGTCTCCTGAAAAACAAGACTAGTAAAAGTGCAAAGTGCTGAGGTACAGAGGTGCTGGTGTTATTGAGGTACTGAAGGCACTGAGATGCTGGAGGTGCTGAGGCACCGAGGTACTGAGGTTCTGTGGCACTGAGGTGCCGAGGCACCGAGGTGCTGAGTTTCTGTGGTGTTGAGGCACCGAGGTGCTGAGGTTCTGTGGTACTGAGGTGCTGAGGCACCGAGGTGCTGAGGTTCTGTGGCACTGAGGTGCTGATGGCGCTCAGGCGCCTTGGTGGCACGGAGGTGCGTGATAGCGCTCGGGCGCTTGGAGGCACGGAGGTGCTTGATGGCGCTCGGGCGCTTGGAGGCACGGAGGTGCGTGATGGCGCTCGGGCGCTTGGAGGCACGGAGGTGCTTGATGGCGCTCGGGCGCTTGGAGGCACGGAGGTGCGTGATGGCGCTCGGGCGCTTGGAGGCACAGAGGTGCTTGATGGCGCTCGGGCGCTTGGAGGCACGGAGGTGCTTGATGGCGCTCGGGCGCTTGGAGGCACGGAGGTGCGTGATGGCACTCGGGCGCTTGGAGGCACGGAGGTGCTTGATGGCGCTCGGGCGCTTGGAGGCACGGAGGTGCTTGATGGCGCTCGGGCGCTTGGAGGCACGGAGGTGCGTGATGGCGCTCGGGCGCTTGGAGGCACAGAGGTGCTTGATGGCGCTCAGGCGCTTGGAGGCACGGAGGTGCTTGATGGCGCTCGGGCGCTTGGAGGCACGGAGGTGCTTGATGGCGCTCGGGCGCTTGGAGGCACGGAGGTGCGTGATGGCGCTCGGGCGCTTGGAGGCACAGAGGTGCTTGATGGCGCTCAGGCGCTTGGAGGCACGGAGGTGCTTGAAAACACTGAGACACTGGAGACACGGGTATACTGGAAGGCACAGCGGAAACAGGAACAAGGGAGCTCTGGAGATCACGGCTTCTGACAAGCAGAATGATGATACACAGGCGCCGGCTCCCTGCTCGGCGTCTGGCTTTGAACCTCCCGCCTTAGTCTGATTGGCGGAGCGGGCAGATGACGTCAGCCCCGCTCCGCCTACCTAATCCAGAACAGCATGGCGGCGCCCTTGCTCCGGGAGCCGCCGGAGAGACCCGCCGACCCGACGCCGGACCCCCGAGGCCGCCGGAGGAGAGAGACGCCAGGCCATCCAGGACACCCGCAGAGGTAAGCGCGGCCGCCGCTGCCCGCGGGGTGTGACACCTTATACTGCACCGGACTATGGTGTATTACTCTGGTACATTATCTTGCATGCATTAGCAGTATTTACTATACATATTTATCAAAGGGCCCAGCCCATTCACTCTCTCATGGTTAGGCAAACCAATGTGGCGGCTGGCCACACCCCTTCAGGAGACTGGACACACCTCTAAACATAGGCCCCTACCACTGCATTCCCCCGGTGGGCCCTTTATGCCTCAGTCCGATACTGGTCATACGTGCTCCCCTTTGCAAAGAATTAACAGTCAATTGTTTTATTAAACTACTACAAGTAATCTTCCTATATGGTTAAGATCCCTACATCTTCTTGGCTTTACAAAGGTTACAGATGGCTTAGCAGTTGTTGTCCAAATTTGGGTAGAAATAATTCCCCACATAAGATGTGGATTTTTTTGCCTTTTGCTCAGGCATGACAATAGGCTTTTTCATATCAAGGGCAACTGTTTCCAGTGGTGCCTGATTTACACAAACCACATCGTCATCAACATTCTTATTAGCAACAGCTACACAAATATACTTGATGCACCTCCACAGAAATATCTTCCATTTCTATGTCAGCATGTTGACTTGTGATGCTCATCCCCACATTTGCAGAGGGCACACAAATGGTGGAAGGAGCATCCTCTATGAGTACAGTATTGGAAAGGTCAGATGCACACATGGCACCCGCGGACACACTTAGACTCAAGGATTTGTGATGTTTCTCAGCACACAGTTCCTGTGCCTCAATTAGTTTCATTTTTTGACACTTCTAAAGGGAGAATGGCTTACATCATCATAAGAGGCAGAACCACCAGTCAAAAATTAGCCTTTTCTTGCCACCTTGTGTGGTGAATGGCATATTGCCAATTTTATGTTTCCCTGTAGCTAACTTTACTTTTGATATTTTTTTTCTTTACCACTGTAAAATCATATTGCTTCTTTCATTTTACATGCCCTGACTTAAGCTCTCTATACCCCTGGGCATCGTCTTTAGTAGATTAAGATGACGGACTTGTATCGTTATGACTGGTGGCAGCAGCTGCAGCACTTCCTGGTCTCTTCTCAAGGGTTCGTCCTCCATATCTATCAACAAACACAAATGAAGTGGGGTACAGCACACACCACAATTTGTACAAAAAATGTATCACCTACAGCGTCACAATACGTATGAGTCAGAAATAATAATATAACACTGCAGTTCACTTCCACCTACAGTGTCACACAATATGTGTATGAGTCAGAGATAATATGACACTGCGGTTCACTTCCACCTACAGTGTCACACAATATGTGTATGCCATACTGCAGTCTGACTGGCTGTGTCACAGAAAAATTAAAGTGTAGTATACTGGGGTATAGCGCAAAAAAAAATTATATATATATATATATATATATATATATATATATATCTATCTAAAAATAAAAATTTCAATTATATTTTTAGCTTATATTTTGTTTACACGGGGGCAGAGCAACCTTAGATTGACAGAGCACCCCTTGATGGACACAGCAGCCCCGTTATGTATAACAAGGCACCCCTGGGGATGGACCACCTACAGTGTCACAATACATGTGTGATACATTGCGGTCTGACCAGCAGTATCACATAAAAATAATAGTATAATACACTGGGGTATAGCACAAAAAAAATGCATATATATTTTATTACATTTTTAGCTTTTATTTTGTTTACACTGGGGCAGAGCACCCTTAGATTGACAGAGAACCCCTGGATGGACACGGCAGCCTCTTGACAGATGGATACAGCAGCCCTTTGATGGACAACACAGCACCCCATTATGTACAACAAAGCACCCCTTGGGATGGACACAGCACCTACTGTATTTTTGTACAACAAAGTATCCCTGAGGAAATCTGGCGGCCAGGATCCCGGAGGTCAGTATATCGACACTGGGATCCCAGCTGCCAGAATGCTGGCAGCGGGGGAGCACTAGAAACTGCGCTCACCCAGGTTCTGTTCCCACTCTTTGGGTGTCGTGTACACCCATGAGATGGGAATAGCCCTGGCGCAGCTGTGGGCATTCGCGGTGGTCGGGATCCCACCGTCCGTATTCTGACTGCCGGGATTCAGACCGCCGGGATATTAATTACGTCCCGTCACAATGCATGTATGATACACTGCGGTGTTACTAGATTGACAGAGCACCCCTGTATGGACACAGCAGCCCCTTGAAGGACAGGCACAGCAGCCACTTGTCAGACAGCACCCCTGTGGGACACAGCATCGCCTTTATGGATGAACAAATAACCCCTGGTCAGACACAACAGCCCCAACCCCTGGATGGACAACACAGCACCCCTGGACAGACACAGCACAAGCACGTCTGCACTATACAAGCTCCACAGCTGGAGTGAAGATGGCGTGATGACCGGGGACCTTTATAGGATTCCAAACCTGCAAAAATCCAGGAGGATGACATTATGCCTCGTTCTAGGATCCAAGTCAGGTGGGAAAAACCAAGCCTGACTTGAATCCCAGCCTGGATCAGGAAGTTTGGGTGGGTCTAATTCTCACTTATCTCTAGTTTTAGGATTTTATAGGTTTTAAAAATTTCAGTTTAGAAATGTATACGCTGTATGAAAAGAAAACAAAACCACACAAAATATCATTATGTTTAAAACACTGTGCCTTTATTACAGATGTGTCCTGTTACTTCCTTGCCACAGGAGGCTGCGTTCCATTTCCAGCAGCGGTTATCCCATAGCAAATGGATCGAGGGTGCATGCGAACACTTGCACCCGCAAATCTCTGGAGCTGGCAGTCGCTTTGTACACTATGCAGCAAGAAAATAACAGGACAAATCTATATATGAATTACATATGAAAACTACTCATTCCACACATTTCCACAGTAAATATATATATAGTTTCAACTTAAGTAACAGAATTAGGTCTTATTGGGTTCGAACAGTAAAAATAGGTCATTTTAGATACTAACACCCAGATTAGGTCATTTTAGGTCTCGTAGAAATTAAGGGGTAGATGTAAGAAGCATGTATGAAGCAGTGAAAAGAGTGGAGAAGTGTGCCAGGGAAGAAGTTGCCCATGGTAACCAATCAGCTGCTATGTATAATTTTATAGAAAGCACTTGATAAATGTTACTTCAAAGCTGATTGGTTCAGTGCTTCATACATGTACCCGTCCATATCTTATTCCATGATACATCTACTATATAAAAGCAAAAATTTGTCCTTCTGTCCTTCTATACAAAACCACAGTTTACAAGCGACGATCGTTAAATTTTACATACGAGCGTATTAAAACACAGCAGAGGCAACTAAAACAATTAGAAATCCCTAGCACCCCTAGGGGGGGGGGGGGAGACAGCAGCACAGAGTATATCAGGAGACCACATAACTCCAGAATTGCTGGAGCAATGTACTCAAAACTTGGTACACATAAGACTTTCACTCTGGAAACAGACACTGTGGAAACAGACACTGTGAGACACTGTGAGACTCTGGAAACAGACACTGTGAGACACCCCTAGGGATGGGACAGCACCCCTAGGGATGGGACAGCAGGACAGAGTATGTCAGCAGACAGCATACCTGTGGAAGGCATGGAGCAATTTACACCAAACTTGGTACACATCTGACTTACAATCTGGGAACAAACTCTGTGGGGGTTAGACACCCCTAGCGGTGGGACAGCAGCACAGAGTATTTCAGGAGACAGCATAACTCCCGAATGCCTGGTCCAATTTACAAAAAACCTGGTACACATATGACTTGCAGGCTGGGAACAAACACTGTGGGGGTAAGACACCCCTAGGGGTGAGGCAGCAGCACAGAGTTTTTCAGCAGACAGCATAACTCTGGAATGCCTGCAGCAATTTACACCAAACTTGCTACACATATGGCTTACACTCTGGGAACAAACACTATGAGGGTAACACACCACTAGCACCCCTAGGGGTGGGCCAGCAGCACAGACTTTGTCAGGACATGCATGATACGTCAGTGATGACAGGGCTGCATGTGACAGGGTCAATTACATGATGTGAGGAGGGGAATGCAGGTAGAACAAACCCACACACACAGCGTTATATAGTGGAAGTAGCACGGTCCCCCAGCAGCACAGAGTATATCAGGAGATACATAATGTACTGCGCTATATAAGAAACTCTAAAAAAAAAAAAAATTTCACTGGGGCACTGACATGATGTGAGGAGGGGAATGGAGGCAGCAGAAAGCCACAGAGAGTTGTATAGTGGGAAAAGCAGGGTCCCTTGGGGGACCAAAAAGGGGTCCGGCCACTATACAAAGTGCGTCAGGGAAGCAAGATATGCCTATATACTAGATCTCCAACCAACGTAAATTAATGAACAACTATCATTCTAATTTACCATCCTCATCCCGTAGCGAAGCACAGGTTTTCAGCTATCTACAATTTTATTTATACTGTGTGTTTAATATTTACATTTATTCTTGTAAACAGACATTCTTAAAATCCCGGGCAGGATTTATTAGGGAGGTTTCCGTATATATATATATATATATATATATATATATTACATATATATATATATGTGGTATTTGATATGCCGGCTGTTGGGATCCTGGTGCTCAGTATACCGGCACCGGAATCCCGACAGCCGGCATACCAACAACTTTTCTCCTTCTTGAAATAAGCATTTTACATTTCTTTAAAATATATTAAACTATATTTCTCATTTTAGAAATGTTTATTTTTACTATTTCTAATTTTCAAAATATAATTTTTTATATATATATATATATATATATATATATATATATATATATATATATATATATAATCATACAGTGTCCACCGGCACTCACAGACTGGAATCAACTTGCTCCGGTGCTTGTCAATATGAAGAAATAAACATCCAGCAGTAACAGCACTCGGAGACCATACAGAAAGTAGAAAACGGTGTAATTCACAGCATTAACGTTTTGGAGCAGCAAGCCCCGTCCCCAGAATGAACACAGCATCAAAATAAGTGAACAAACTAACCCCATTAAATAAAGCCCTACATCGCCGGTGTCGCCATCCATCACTTCCGCCGCCGTGTCCCGATTCACCAAACTGTATCCGCCACGTCATATCCGGGTGCAGGGGTAACGGTTACCTAGGGAACAACAGCATGCATTCCACCTAGGTCCTACCCTGCGGTCCACAGCTGACGGGCGAACAAACCTCAGTTAGGGAGGAATCTGGCGGAGGGGAAAAGAGATAAAGGGCACCAAAAATGAACAACATAATACTAATAAACAGCATGGAACATATATGAAAAGTACAGCCCCATACCCAGAAACATCTTATGCACAACCTATAAAAAAAGAAAAGGACAAAAACAAAAACAATAAAAACACAAGCAGCAAATATATACACATTATGACAGAGATTGTAGATAAATCACAACCTATACAAAAGAAGGAGCACAAGAGAACCCTTGTCAATTATCCAGGGGTATAAAAGCTACACGAGTGTGTTCCAATTTATTTTTTCATTGAGTCCACCGGGGAAGGTGGTGCCCAATCTAGTAATCCACCATGCTTCTTTGATCAGTAGTGTTTTAGCTCTGTCACCCCCACGTAATGTCAAAGGGGCATGATCGATCATAAAATATCGGAGAGAATCTAAGGAGTGGCCTGCCTGCTTAAAATGCTTGGCCACAGGTTGGTCAACCTATTTGCCCTCAAGGGTCAATTTAATTGCCGACCTGTGGGCAGCCATTCGTTCAGAAAATTTCCGAATGGTTTGCCCAACATAGAACAGTCCGCAAGGACATATAATGACGTATACGACATGGGTGGTGGAACAGGTAAAAACAAATCTAATGTCGTATTTCTTCTGACAGTGGGGGTGTTGGAAAGCTTTACAGTTAAACATAAAGCTACAGGTGGTACATCCACTACATCGGTAGCAGCCTGGTACTTTATAATGTGCATTAGGTATTTTGGAAGCTCCCATACCCTTATGTCGGTTCTAACAACTCTGTCCTTAATGTCCCTTCCCCGTCTAAAGGCCATCATAGGTGCAGACTGCTTTAACCCTTTGAGGTCCGGGTCAGTAGACACTATGGGCCATAGTGCCCGGGTGGCCCGTCTCATAATGGGGTTAGAAGTGGAGAAATCACAAGGAAACGGAATCTTAGATTTACATTTCTTCCTGACTGGTTCAAGTAGCGCTTGTCTAGACATCATCAGAACCTCATCCTTATGGGCCAGTAGAAGACCACTATCATAACTCCGAACCAAAAATTTAGTAATCAGTACATCTAATTCCCTATTCAATACAAGGGGGTCACTGATAATCCGTGCTAAACGCATTATCTGGGAGCAGGGTAAACCCTTCTTAAGGGATTCAGGATGGTGGCTAGACGCCATCAATAGGGTATTTCGATTGGTGGATTTATGAAACACATCAGTGGTCACTATGCCATTGACAACCTTAATGGCAACATCCAGGAAATGTGCTTCACTGGTGCTGCAAGAATAAGTAAATTTGATAGAAGAGTCCCCCAGATTGATAGCTGCCATCAGTTCTCTAAAAGCACTTTCACCACCAGTCCACAGTAGAAATATATCATCAATATAGCGACAGTATAGTAAAATACTGTCGCTAATGCTACGATCAGAAAAAACATCTCATTCTCTTGTGTAAACATGTATATATTAGCGTACGATGGGGCCACTGGTGACCCCATCGCACATCCCCTAAGCTGCAAATAAAACTGTCCGTCAAACAAAAAATAGTTACGACGGAGAGTCAATTCCAACAAAGACAGAAAAAGATCATGGTCAAACACATCAAAGGGGAGATGGGAATTAAGAAATGTGGTCATAGCTGCCATACCCCCTGCATGCGGGATCACAGTATAAAGGCTACATACATCTAAACAACAGAGTAGCATCCCTTCAGGGAGTTGACTAATCCCCTGTAGGATAAGCAAAAATGTAGTATCTTTCAAGAATGTTGATTGAAGAGGAAGATACAACCCTATCTTCCTCTTCAATCAACATTCTTGAAAGATACTACTTCATTATTATAATCGCACAGCCAGTTGCATGCTGATTGACATAAGGAAGCTGTTTGTGGGTGGCAGCTGCCGTTTTCTGGGAGTGTCAGGAAAAAAGCAGGCATTCCCAAGCGTTTTCAGGGAGGGTGTGTGACGTTAGCTCCGACCCCGAACAGCCAGTTCTGATCGCACTGTAGGAGTAAGTCCTGTGCTTCTCAGAGACTGCACTCACAGGGCAAATCATTCACTGGTGAATGAGGTGTGACTGAGGGGGTTTGACATACACATGTGATCGCAAACTTGCATGGTGAATATACACTCTCCTTGGGCGGCGACTATCTGATTGCAGGGCTACAATTTTAGCAACCTAGCCATACCTCCCAACTGTCCTGATTTTCGCGGGACAGTCCCGTTTTTTTGGAACTGTCCCATTGTCCCACCCGCGGGCTGCAGTGTCCCGCAGTGAGGGGGGGCAGTTGGGAGGCTCCTGCACTCGCTGCTCTGCTCAGCAGAGCAGCGGTGAATAGATGCTGTGCGCATGTGCACAGCGTCTATTCAGGGGAGACGGAAGGAGAGGGGGCATGCCAGCGGCTCATGGAGCTCTGGGCATGCCCCCTCAATGACAAAAATGGGGCGTGGCTCATGATTGTGGGTCCTCCGCAAAGCCACACCCCCTTTCATGGGTCCCGCCCACTTTTTCCTCTTTCGATGAGGACAAAGTTGGGAGGTATGGCCTAGCAATACGGTCTGAATCACCCCCTTAATTATAATAGTTGATGTAATGAATGTCATCAACAAACAACAAGTATTCTAATAATTAGACCTTATTTAACAGAACTTGTTTTAGCTGGATTGCATCAAATTGTAAGGAAAATGTTTAGAAATGAACCAACCTGAAAAACATAAGAATAAGAAAAAAATATAAATTTATTGTAATCCTCAAGAATGTGTCATTTTTTTCTTAGTTCTCTAATTAGAAGACTGTTCCATACGGCCTCCTGGTGGTAGTTACAGTGTGGTACATTTAAAAGATAAAGTACCTTATTCAGATGTGTACACAATGATGATGTTCAAGATACTGAACAATTATCAGCCAATTGCGCATGTGCCACGATCGCACTGCATCAATGTACCTTTGAGATACTGCTCGCAGTGAGGATTTAATCATAATGTGATTTACAAGAAGGAACCATTGAGAGTGGAAAAGCAGGCAGGTCATGACTGTTGTTTTCAGGGAGTGTATCTGCCTACATCTGCGATCCCATACACAGAAAACATGGCACCACCGTCGCTACTGCTGCGGCCAGTCTGTGGGGCCCTAGACTCACTCGGGAAGCTGATGTTCCTTGTTTCTGTATCGATGCTGCGTATGTGTATGCAGTTGCTGAGCACTCAGTCCCAAAATGCAAAGTATCTGGTTTAAATTTAAGTAAAAGACAAGGGGCTAGATGCATCATCACTTGGAGAGTGATAACATGTAAAAAGAAAAAGTGGCAACCAATCAGGTCCTATCTGCCATGTCGCAGGCTGTGTTTGAAAAATGGTAGTTAGGACCTGATTGGCTGGTACTTTTTCACTCTCCATTTTATCACTTTCCAAGTGATGATGCAAGAGCTTGCATGGCAATATTAGCATGCACTGAACTTGTGCTGTAGATATTTACATTTTGTACCATATGTTTATTGTTATGAGGACCAGGCTAGGACCAGCCCATAGGGGTACAGGGGAAACCACCGGTGGGTCCCACTGCCTGGGGGCCCACCCTCTCAATTATACATTATGCTATGTTACATTATACTGCACAGGACTATGGTGTATTTTCTACAGTGCATTATTGTAATTAATCTGGTACATCATCATGCATGCACTTGCAGTATTTACCAAATATATTATTTATCAAGGGGCCCAGACCATTCACTAATGGTTAGACAAGCCTCTAAGAATGGTCCCCTACCACTGCATTTCCCCGGTAGGCCCTCCATGCCCCAGTCTGACACTGGATCTGATGTTGTTCACTGTAAGCTTATAATATAGACTTTATTTTTTACTTTTCATGCATTCATTTAAACAGGTGCTTTATTTGTAGTGTAGTTTATGTTCATGGCACATATTGAAGGGTCTGTCAGCCTCTTTTAATTTTCACCTACTGAGCTTGCTGGTGAAATCAACCCCTCAGTATTTTTATTTATTAATCATATTTATATTCATACTGGGGCTATAAGTCTGACACCCTCTATAGGAGGTAGTGAATTGCGGCTATAGACAAGGAGATTATATTAAGTGCTTTCCAAAAGCCGCTTCTAATCAGCGGCTTATACCAGCGCCTCCGTGTCTCTATGTCTACCGGCAGCCTATTGCTGATGCTGCACATGTGGGAGCTGCAGCAGCCAAGCGCTCAGCGCTTCTGTCTCTGTCTCCCTTCTGCGGCTAAGATAGAAAAGACGCCGCCGGTGGAGCCCTGAGGAAGCCAATGGTGACACGATCGTGGGCTGCTTTCCGGCTGTTATAATACACTGTGAACTGAACTGTGCAGTGTAATGTTATATACGTCCTAAATTACAGAATATATAATATCAAGTGCGGGCGCTGTCTCCGTTCTATGGTGGTCATTCCAAGTTGTTCGCTCGTTGCCGATTTTTGCTATACTGCGATTTGTTGCAAAATGCGAATGGTACGCAGCGCGCATGCGCTAAGTTATTTAACACAAAACTTAGTAGATTTGCAGGTGTTCGTGTGGCGCTTTTCAGTCGCACTGCTGATTGGTGAATGATTGACAGGAAAGGGGCGTTTCTGGGAGGTAACTGAGTGTTTTCCGGGAGTGTGCTAAAAAACGCAGGCATGTCAGGGAAAAACGCAGGAGTGTCTGGAGAAACGGGGGAGTGACTGGCCGAACGCAGGGCGTGTTTGTGATGTCAAACCAGGAACTAAATGGACTGAGGTGATCGCAATCTGTGAGTAGGTCTGGAGCTACTCAGAAACTGCAAGAAAATATTTAGTAGCAGTTCTGATAATCTTTCGTTCGCTATTCTGCTAAGCTAAGATACACTCCCAGAGGGCGGCGGCCTAGCGTTTGCAATGCTGCTAAAAGCAGCTAGCGAGCGAACAACTCGGAATGACCACCTATCTCCGGTGCCGGCTTTTCTATCTTAGCTGCAAAAGGGCGATGGGATTCCGATCACAGGTATTACATAATGGACCCGTATTTACCATGCACAGAAACAATATATCCCAACCAAATCTAAATCTTTCTGCACATGTTCAGCTGCCCCACCTGCAGTGCTCATTAGTGTGCTTTTTTTGGTTTGCTAACAAACATGAAAACCCCCCATAGCCCACTCCCATTGCCATACTTGCCTACCTGACCCTCTCCATGAGGGAGAAAATGCTCTGTTCCTGGACTTTCCTGGTAATGTATGATTGCCATCACCTGTGGTGAGCTAGTTAATTGATAAGAAAGGTGTTTCACCACAGGTGATGGCAATCATACATTACCAGGAAAGTCCAGGAACAGAGCATTTTCTCCCTCATGGAGAGGATCAGGTAGGCAA
Organism: Pseudophryne corroboree; assembly: GCF_028390025.1. NCBI lineage: Eukaryota > Metazoa > Chordata > Amphibia > Anura > Myobatrachidae > Pseudophryne > Pseudophryne corroboree. The sequence continues at coordinate 573,898,719 of NC_086447.1, read as the reverse complement.
GTATGCATTGGACACACAGCTACAAACAACAAATTGCATACAGTACTTACTTGCCTACCTGACCCTCTCCATGAGGGAGAAAATGCTCTGTTCCTGGACTTTTCTGGTAATGTATGATTGCCATCACCTGTGGTGAGCTAGTTAATTGATAAGAAAGGTGTTTCACCACAGGTGATAGCAATCATACATTACCAGGAAAGTCCAGGAACAGAACATTTTCTCCCTCATGGAGTGGGTCAGGTAGGCAAGTATGATAAAGTATCATACCTCCCAACATGACCCTCTCCAGGAGGGACACAATGCTCTGCTTCTGAACTTTTCTCTTAATGTATGATTGCCAGCACCTGTGTTGGACAGGTTAGTGGATAAGAAAGGTGTTTCAGCACAGGTGATGGCAATCATACATTAAGAGAAAAGTCCAGCAGAGCATTCTGTCCCTCCTGGAGAGGGTCATGTTGGGAGGTATGCATACATTCACTAAAAAACGCAGCTCTTAAACATCGATGTCAGCACAAAATTGGGAGGGTTTGTTTCTTGTTCTATTCTGTCAGAGTAATGTTAGGCAAACATTAAGGGTCATGGTGTAAACACAATACATACATGTAAAATGTTAAAGTAACGTGTTGCTTACAATAGTAATAACCACACCGTGCTAAAATGGGGTTGGGTATGTTATGCCAGCGGTCGGGATGCTGGCAGTCACATAACGGACAGTGGCATCCCGACACTGATGATCAGAACACCAGATGGGGTGAGTATTCTAAACTATAACTAAATAACTATATTTCTATACAACTTCATATCCTAGTCCATTGATTACAGGTACATTTTGAGGTCCATTTATCAAGGTATTCTTCAAAAAATTCTGTAAAAAAAATAAATGGTAGTTTCTGCATACTTTTGTATTGTTGTTATTTACTGATAGACTAAAGCCTAATAGTGCTGTAGATCCCAATCCCTATTAATATCACAGAAGACTACAGACTGACCTCTCTGAACCAAACTCCAAAAAGCATAGCTCTGTCCCTGCATGTGATTATTGATACATCCATGCAATGTCATCAATAATCGCATTGTGAGTTTGGCCAATCTTATAACCTCACATGTGCATCCTGAGATACAAATAGTGATAAATCGGCCTCATTGTGCGTATGCACAGGGCAGGATTCTCTAATATGCCGGGGGTATAAGTCACTAAGGATCAGGGCTTAAAGTGGTCCTGGAGAGGTGGGGGAACTCACTTCGCCCGCAATCCCTTCTGCTTAGTGCGTGCCGAAGGTACGCGCCGCAGAAAGGGGTGTGGCCTCACACGGAAGGGGCGTGGTCACACAAAAGTACCACCAATTCAAAATAATGCTTCACGGTAGCACAATCTTATTCACATTGCCCGCCCCACATACTAGTGCCCTTTACACACACAATGCCCACAATAGCAGAGCCACTTACACACACAATGCCCACAGCAGTGTCCTCCCCCTCCTAATTTTAGATTTGATTCACAATGTATAACAACCTTTGCTCACCTCTCTTAGGTCTTCTATGTGTCCCTTCTGCTTTCTTGTTTCCTTTGTCTGTCACTCTCCACATGTGTCCATACATTTTAGCGCTGTGTGTAAGAAACAGCATCGGCGTTACCCCCCATATTTAAAATAGGACCAGTGACAAAAATTTAGGGGGAAGGGGCGTGGTCACAAAATAATACCAATTCATATTACGCTGCACAGTAATCTCCATTATTCAAATGACGCCGCACAGTAGCGCCACTTACACACAGTACACCAGGTAGAGCCCCTATCAGGCATTATGCCAGGTAGAGCCCCCTTTTACACAGTACGGCAGGCAGGGCCCCCTTTTACACAGTACGGCAGGCAGAGACCCCTTTTACAGAGTACGGCAGGCAGAGTCCCCATTTTACACAGTACGGCAGGCAGAGCCCCATTTTACACAGTACGGCAGGCAGAGCCCCATTTTACACAGTACGGCAGGCAGAGCCCCATTTTACACAGTACGGCAGGCAGAGCCCCATTTTACACAGTACGGCAGGCAGAGCCCCTTTTTACACAGTACTGCAGGCAGAGCCCCCTTTTACACAGTACGGCAGCAGAGCCCCCTTTTACACAGTACGGCAGGCAGAGACCCCTTTTACAGAGTACGGCAGGCAGAGTCCCCATTTTACACAGTACGGCAGGCAGAGCCCCATTTTACACAGTACGGCAGGCAGAGCCCCATTTTACACAGTACGGCAGGCAGAGCCCCATTTTACACAGTACGGCAGGCAGAGCCCCTTTTTACACAGTACGGCAGGCAGAGCCCCCTTTTACACAGTACGGCAGGCAGAGCCCCATTTTACACAGTACGGCAGGCAGAGTCCCCCATAACACAGTACAGCAGGCAGAGTCCCCCATAACACAGTACGGCAGGCAGAGTCCCTCATAAAATCAAAAGACAAAAGGTTGAAAGCGCTGTCCACAATAAAAGAGTTTTTTTATTATTATTAAAAGGTTATAGAATCACTAATTCACATATAATCAATTAATCAATACTTCTGATCTAAAAATTAGACATCAAAGCATATTAACGGACCATAACTGTTTTTCAGTGGTACCTAATAGTAACACAGCTATACACAGTGGATACACTTTCATTAAATTGACACACTCTATTCCAAGTGAAACAATTGTATCATTCCAAGATGTCATACATATTACTCCACTTAGTGTATTTACTTCTGGCAATTATCTCCTTTAGGCAGCCTCCTACGGATAGAAATGATTGAATAAACTAAATGTTCACAGTCCCAGACATATCTGGAGAGATAAAGTCACCATATACCAGGATTATATTCACAAGTTATTTTTATATCCTCCCGCTGGGACAATGATCCATCCAGAAACACAGATTTGAAGCACGCAGTATCTGAATTATAGCAAATACAAATACCAACTATTCATAACACAGTCTTTTGACCGGAGACTACTGGAGCTAAATTGATATAGACAGTTCTGATGGGCGTCCCCGTCTGATATTGGGATTTAGGATAAATGCAGTAGAACTCCTGTTAGATAATGAGCATGCTCCACAGTTCATTCATATTATCTTATTCTATATTTGGAGGCCGCATACACGGCTGGTCTCACCACTGTTAACCTCGGCTGCAACTCCCGCCGGGCGTCCATCGGTGTCCGATGCAGCACACAGCTGCTCCACTTGCACCAGGGATCTCGCGGCCCGCCTCTCCTGTGTCAGTGCCGCAAATGGCTTGTGATAATGCAGCCCGTCGGGCTGGTTTGCTCCGGAGGTATCTGTCAGCGGCTGCGCACTGTTCTCACTTCACGAGATTGACCAGGTGCTTTACCGACAAGGGGAGACCCATAAGCTGCTTTGACGATTAGGTCCACATACGCAAGGAGCACTCTTGACGCGTTTCTCAGCCGTATGTCTATGGCTGTTTCCTCAGAAGCTCCTTGCGTATGTGGACCTAATCGTCAAAGCAGCTTATGGGTCTCCCCTAGTCGGTAAAGCACCTGGTCAATCTCGTGAAGTGAGAACAGTTCGCAGCCGCTGACAGATACCTCCGGAGCAAACCAGCCCGACGGGCTGCATTATCACAAGCCATTTGCCGCACTGACACAGGAGAGGCGGGCCGCGAGATCCCTGGTGCAAGTGGAGCAGCTGTGTGCTGCATAGGACACCGACAGACGCCCGGCGGGATTTGCAGCCGAGGTTAACAGTGGTGAGACCAGCCGTGTATGCGGCCTCCAAATATAGAATAAGATAATACGAATGAACTGTGGAGCATGCTCATTATCTAACAGGAGTTCTACTGCATTTATCCTAAATCCCAATATCAGACGGGAACGCCCGTCAGAACTGTCTTGTCAAAGTCAGAAAAATATCATGCTACACGTTGCCATATATTCACCTCATGCGCTTGCCCGCTGCACATGCACTTTCTCTGGCGTGCGTGCACATATTCGCAAATTGCGTGACGGCGCCCCCTCGGCCATGCGCTCAAGCGCGTGGTATGTGCATTTACGGTAGGGTTTGTGTGCGTCTAGCGGGCGACTCAATCATTAAATAATAAAACCAAATAGTATGTTTTATAGATAATGTTCCC